>NW_007058414.1:94593-96504 GCF_000164805.1 Carlito syrichta
CCCCCCCCCCCGCCCCCCGGAGATGGCAATACTAGGGAAGGGGAGTCAACTGGAAGCTGCTGGACTTAGACGTCCTGGGGAGCCTTTGGAAACCAAGAGCGGCGTGGTGAATAGCGAGGATGAGCAGAGAAAGTGGACCAGAGATGGACAGAAGGACCCCAGGGGAGCACAGGCAGAGCAGGGCAGATGCGCCTCCGGGATGGACAGTGCAGCAGGTGCAGGTATCCCTGAAAGATGTAGGGAGGAGAGTCTGGTGTGGGGGAAGGGAGGAGAAGATCAAAAAAGGAGGATTTCGCAGTCCGCGACTTCCTGTTTCCACTGTTTCCAACATGCAAGTTCCCAAGTTCAGTTTGAGAAGTGGAGGGCCGCTTCGTGCAGGGGAGTCTGGAATGGGAACGTTGGGGAAATGCCTCCCCAAGGCGCATTCTCCCACCCATATTCATATTCTCTCCCTCTCTCCCTCTCTCTCTCTCATTCTGCCTCTCTCTCTTCCCCTGCCTCTTCTCCTCCTCCTCCTGTCCCTATTCCATCTTCCTTCAGCTTTGCTTAATATGCATGTCCATGCTCAGTAGTGCGGGCCACCGCCTTTCGCTCGACCCTTGGTACCGGGAGGCCCAGCAGGAGCGACCAGAGGCTTGGAATGGGGAGGCCGAGCGCTCAGAGCGCAGAGCCTGAGAACCCCTCGTCGCGCCCCAGTCCCCACCCCCCTGGCCAGAGAGAGCGCCTCAATGACCCAGACTCCGAGATCCGGCTCGGGCTGCGTTGCAGTAGACGGACCCAGGGGCTTGGAGCGCGAAACAAAACGCGCTAAATTGTACCTGTGCGTGGCCGTTCCCGCCGCCGCCGCAGGTCTATCCCGGGCCCGAAGCCGGCGCCCGCCTTCTCGGGGAATTCTCCGAAGGGGGAGTGCGAGGGGAACCACAGTAGCTGCCTGCTAGCTCATGGCTGGCGCGCACACGCACACGCCCAACTTTGCCAAGTCGTCGGCGCCCCCCGGGCTCCCCGCGTCCCCTGCGGCTCGACATACTCAGAGAGCTGAATCTCTCTGGGTCTGAGATAAGGGTCCCCCCACTCTCACACCCTCGCGTGTTGAGGAGAGGGCGGGGTGAGGGAGAGAAGGGGGTTAACGCTACTGACTCCCTGACCAGCCTTTCGCAAACACTCTAAGCCCACAGGAGCGCCCGCGTCAGCCCCGCCGCACCAGGTCCCCCAGACCTGCCGGTGACGACAGAGGGGGGGGGGGAGGAGGAAGAGGAGGAGGAGGAGGCGGCGGCAAAGCAAAGAGCCGGGAGGGGAGCCCCGGAGCCCTGGCGACGGACAGTTCCATCAGCTGACCGTCATTATCAGCACTTTTATTACTAGGGGACTGGTGGGGAGGTTGGGGGTGTAGAGCAGAGCTGCCCGGCCCCAGTCCACTCTGGAGCGACCCTAAATTCGAGCGAGAGAGAAAGATTCTCCACGGACACCTTTTGAGTGGACGTGCTCCAGACGCACACCCGGACCCGTGGTCCCGCCGAAGCTGCAGTGTTGGGGATATTTTAAATGGCTCTTATTTGGGAGGAGGCGTGATTTCCACGTTCGAGCGTCTTCGCTCCCCACCCCCTCTCGGCACCAGCCAGTGCGCGCCACCACCTGAGCATGGCTAGAGCCGGGGTGCACGCAGTCTTCAGCCTGTTCCTTTCCGCCTTTGGGGAGATTCGGCTGTGAGCGGGTCCGCCGGACGCCCCCGATCCCCTGGGAAAACTCTTTACTTTTTGTTTGGAAAATCGGGGCCGTTTCTTTATTTATCTCTGGGTCTCCCCGGAGGAGGGCAGTGGAGGGGAGGGCGAGCTCAGCGGGCCGGGCCGGGGGAGGGGAGCGCGGGGCGGGGAGGGACTGGGTGTAGCCTGGAATTCTCCGTCCTCGTGTTCC
>NW_007058414.1:96831-155699 GCF_000164805.1 Carlito syrichta
GAGCCCGCGCCGAGCGTGCGCCTCGCCCTCCTCCCGCGCCCGCTCTGCTCTAGGATGCTGCGGCAGGTTCTGCACAGGGGCTTGAGGACGTGTTTCTCCCGGCTCGGCCACTTCATTGCCAGTCACCCGGTCTTCTTCGCCTCGGCGCCGGTGCTCATCTCCATCCTGCTCGGCGCCAGCTTCAGCCGCTACCAGGTGGAGGAGAGCGTGGAGCACCTGCTGGCGCCCCAACACAGCCTGGCCAAGATCGAGCGCAACCTCGTCAACAGCCTCTTCCCGGTCAACCGCTCCAAGCACCGGCTCTACTCGGACCTGCAGACCCCAGGGCGCTACGGCCGGGTCATCGTCACCTCCTTTCAGAAAGCCAACATGCTGGACCAGCATCACACCGACCTGATCTTAAAGGTGAGAGTGGGGCGGGTGCGGGCAGCCACCGCCTGCGCCGCCGCCGGGCTGCTCTGCGCTAGGGTCCCGGCTGAGAGCGCCACCTCTCCTATCCCAGTAAGCTGCCGCAGGGGCTCCCCTGCACCGCGCGCCCCAAGGCGGCAGACCGGAGCCTCCCAGCCGACTGGGCAGGGAGCGTCCGGGTCCGGGCCCGGCCCTGTCCGCGTCGCCTCCGCCGCCACCCCGCAGCTGCTGCAACAGTTGGGGCGGCGGCGGCCGCGGTGCTGTGGTCTGTGCGCTTGTTTTGGTCGCAGTGGACTTGGGGGCGGGGAGGCTTTGGGGTAACTGGGCCAGAAAGGAGCAAAACAAGAGAAGATATTCTAGGAAGTCCTGCTACTTGAGAACGACATACTATGCTTGGAGGGGATTCCGAGATATCCCTCCTTGTCTAATTTTTTCTTCCTTCCTCTGGTCCACGGAGTATTTAGGGAAAGACTGCTGGGGGTTGGGGGAAAGAACGGGCAGAGGAATGTGAGGCGGGATGGTGAGAAAAATGCCTCTCCCATCCACCCTTAAAGAAGTGTGGTCCCTGGCGATGACAGAGGGCTGCCCTGCTGCCCCCGTCCCACAGAGCGAGGTAGCCGTCTCTGTCTTCTAGGGTAGGAAATTATATGTGTAATTCGCGGTTATTTCATCTTTCACAGTAGCTCCTTTCCTCTGAAATGCAAAAACTTTGGGGAAAGAGGGAACTGATGGATCCACTTTTATTTGGGTGCATTTGAGCTTGGAGGTGAGGGGCAGAGCCAGAAGGGTGGGAACAGAAGCCTGGCCCTGAGAAGAGCACAGGAAACCTAGCAGCTGGTTAGAGGGTAACACTCGCAGAAATCGGTTGGGCCAACGGCTTGAGGTGAATTTGATGGGAAAAGTAAGGTTAATGGTGGTAACTTTCAAGAAGTTATAAGAAAGACAGAGAAGTAAAGACTAGAGATGGAAAAGTGGAGACCACAAGAGAGACGGAAAAATAGGTGAGAATGTTCCATCTGAATCCCTAATGGGGATTGTGGGGATTGTTTACTTAAGGTTCTCCTTTGGGGAGGACAGACAGGAATCAGTCCCTGCTGGGACCCTGATGCAGAGAGATGGAAGGTGCTGGTTTCATATGGGTCTCTAGTCCAGATCTGAGATTAGAGGTCAGATAGATTTCTAGTCTACTTATCCCAAGGATAGTCTGCCAGTGAACCTGGGAACTCTCCTTTTCTTTCCCTCTACAGGTAATAGTTTACCCCTAGAGGCAAGCTAATTTTCCTCTACTATTTCCCTCTCTCTGTTTGTTGACATGTTATCAATCAGCAATTAGTAATAAGGGGGATCTGACTAGGACCCAATGGAATTGGGACCTTCCCACGTTGAGTGGCTCATGGTATTTTTAATGGCACACAAATCATCACACATCTACTCATCGGAAAACCTTCGTAGTGTTAATCCCAAGCTGTTTGCTTTACTCATGAGTATACTTCCAACATCAAAATGGTTTTTTTCAATACTTCAGTGACCATATTTTGGCACACAGATAAATACTGATCCAAATGCTTTCCCAAGAAAACGTAGCAGATTCATCCTGGGCTTAAGGAAACTATAATTTTGCCAGTCTTGACAGCAGGAAATGTCCCATCTTTTGATTGATGATCTACTAAACGATGTTTCTCTTTGTATTTTTTCAAGGTGATGTTTCCACTGGCTTTTTCCCCCTAAAAAACCATCACGCCACTGACAGGCAGTCACCAGTTATATTCACTCTCAAGGTTAATGAGACATCAACAGGCACATCAGATCTCTTTTCACCTGGATTCTTTCTCCCCTATTTGATTTTGATCAGTTCAAGACAGAAAAAAGCATTATAAGAGAAGGTTGGGATGAGAGAGAGAAAGACTGGCGTTTCTCCATGTCTAAAAGGGAACTTTAAAGGACAGTGGTCAAAATAGTGGATTGTTTTAAGAAATGGGATGGTTTTACATGTTCTAGATGTCTGGGTAAAAGCAAAACCAAGCCTGGTGGTGGTCTGCATTCATTTCTAGCTGTTGATTCTGTGGTCAAATGAGTTCATACAGCGTAAAAAACCCAGATTTATGAAACCAAGGGAATTGCCTTAAATTTTAAATTATATATCCATTTTTTCTTTCTATGTCCAACCCCTATTTTTGGTAGTATGGAGCCAGGGGACAGGAAAATGGACCTGCAGTAGTCATGGTAATGTAAAGTGTGGGAGTGAGCACTTTTTTTTTTCCATTTAGAGACATGACAACTTGTCCTTTACAAAAGGTGTCAGGAATGAAAGAGTCACTGTTATTGCTGTTACTAGTGTTATTCTGATACTTCGTTACTGGCATCAAGGATAGCACTGACAGTTAACACTGTACACAACACCAAACAGTCTCTGCCTGTTTATGGCATTGCACTGGAAGTGAAGTGAAGTGGACCAAGTGTAAGCGGGGTTTGAGACTTTCTCAGGCCCCACTACAAAACTGGATGAAGTAACTTTCAGGGTTATGTAGGATGCTGCTTCCAGCATGAAGAGTAAAACTCATTCTCTCCTCATAATGTGTTGGGACTGGACACGTTCAATGAAGGACATCCTTCTTGAGATATTAGGCCAGCTACTTGCTGACCAAAAATAGACTGGGAGGAGATAATGACAAAAAATAAAAATTCAAATTGACTTTTTAAAATGCAATTCAGGGTATCACAAAAAAAATCTATGCTTGAAAATTCATCTGATCTGATTTGGAGGAGCTTTCTTAAAGTTGTGCAAGTGATATGGTTACTACACTCTGACTCCATAGCATAGAATTTGACCCCACACTATGAGGGGGTGACTCTCTTAAGCAATGGTTTCCTCTAAATGCCATGGGCCAAATATGTAATCTTAAAGCAAAAGTGTAGAGACCTGATGGTGCTGGTAAGGACTCAATCATTAATTTCTGAATCTCTTTGAATACATGTTGCTCTTCAAAAGTCTTCATTTTGCTAGACAATTAAATTTAGCTGATTATATCTTTAACAGAAAATCCATGATATTCATCTCAGAGCAAATTTCAAAGTAGGAGCTTACAAGCTTTTATGCATATGTTTTTTTCGTGATCGCCTAAAATGAGGTGTAAGAAGTTCCCGTTGATCATTGATCCAGGTTGTGACCGAAACAATGCTTGATTTATTCCAGAATCATCTGTGTAGAATGAAGAATCAGTATAACCCAGTCTTACATCCCAGCTCATACTGTTGTTCTAACAGCTGTAATTGGATTGTAAGGACACTCTTGACTGATTCTGTCTGGTGTCAATTAAAATTCCCCTACAGAAAATCCAGATGTCCAAAGTAAAGCATAAGATATTTGTAATTTGCAACATGCAAAGATGGAAAGATAGAAGATTTTACTGGAAAAATCTCTGGATGATTGAGCATAGCTACTTTCTCTTTGGGTGCTTTTCATTGGCAGGGTTCAGGTGGATTCACTTTAGTGACTCACACAGTCCCTGGCACATAGTAGCTACTCAGTAAATACTTGTTGAATGAATCTTCCCTAGTTTACTGAGACATTCATGTGATGGGTTAAGAAAAATTCCACAGGAGCTACTTTGAAATATATTTGCAAAATGACATTTTTATATTTACAACTTTACAGGCAGTGTCTAGGCTTCTTTGTTTGCAAGACACTATTCTTCTATCCTCAATGACCTCTGTAGTCATATCAAAGCATATTTCAGTTTTAAAATTGGGTAGTGGCATTTCCTTTGTACAATGTCCTCTTCTTCATAGAAAACTCATAGGATGTGTTATTTCAAACCAAGGGAAGGACACATCCTCATTAAGCAAATATTCTTCCATTTATTAGAGAATTTTGTTCAAATATCGAGTTTCTGTTTTACTTAAACCTTTTACGTTTAAATGCATTAAATAGAAGTAAGTTGCAAACAAGGTTAATCAAATCTACCTTGGAGTTATTTACTTCAGGCTTTCCAAGAAGGGGAGCATAACTACTAGCTCAGAGTCACAGAGTCACAAAAACTGGGTAGCTGGATCTAAATCCCAGCTTTTCCAAATACTGTCTCAACACTTTCAATCATTATGGGAATCACCATCATTTCTTCCTCTACAATCTAAGGATGGGCAAATTCCAGCTTAATTTTGGACTTAGAATGAGTTTTTACATTTTAAAAGATTGCAAACAAAACAAACAACCAAAAAAAGAGAAGACTATGCAGAAGAGACTGTGGCTCACAAAGCCTAAAATATTTACTCTCCTTTACATTAAAAGTTCCTATGTTGTACTCCAAAATCCCATTACTAGAGCAATTTCAGGAAGTTAATACTGGTAAAATAAACTGTAAGGCAATAGTTCTCAACTAGGGGTGACTGTGCTCTCCAGGGACATCTGGCAATGCCTGTAAACATTTTTGGTTGCCACAACTGGTGGGGTGTGTGCTACTGACATCTATATATTATAGGAACCATCCTACAATATACAGCATAGCCCCCATCACAAATAATTCTTTAGTCCCAAATGTCAATAGTGCCAAGGTGAAAGAACCCTCCACCTTCTACATTTCCTTTGTTTTTGGTAGGACACTTTTTCAGCTACATTGATTATGTAAAATTTTTTTAAAATGCCAAAGAGAGGTTCACATCCAAAAATGTTATAGAAGTTTGAGGACAAATATCATGACCTCTGAGGTGATATTCTCTTGGGCAATTGGGCAGACACCAGATTCTCCAGTATAATCTTCCCCAAGATGCAGGTTTTTTGCTCTCTCCTATACTCCTGTCCCTTAAGATCTAAATCTCACCCACTGTGGAGGAACCTAAGAAACTGAATGCAGTATAACTGCTTGAATGACATAGCTGCTAAATTGACACTGGCCTTTGAGACTTGTCTATTAGTAGAGTGCCCATTATTGCCAAGTCTGAAGCCTCAATTTGTAGCAGTTGCCCACTTAGGCCAGGTTCCTTCTGACAATGTGTAAGACCCCACTGTGAGCAGTGACCTGCTGAGGAGGCAGGAAACAGTGCTTTGTTGCCTATTCCAGCTGCTCTGCTCTTCTGAGTGTAAAATGACAAAAGAAGAGTTTGCATTCAAGGAACATGGAATCAAAGAACCTTGGGTTTAGATGGTACCTTAAAGGTCATTTCTATAGACACTGATACTAGAATCTGCTCTTAGCACCTCAGAGTGCTTTGTCTGGTGACAGGTGCTATGAAGCCTTGGTCAGTCCAGTCCCTTCTGTGAGTTATCCAAGTGGCAGATACACTTAGAAAAGATTGAGTCCAGACATGAAAGGGAAGCATTTGTGCATTTACTGGGCCAGTCAATTGCCTTTTTCACTTTATTTTTGCACTAGGAGAAAATTAAAGAAAGATTGAAGTCACTTTTCATTCTTTCATTTCATATGCAGTGCATCCAAATAATCTAAGTACAGTATCATCCCAGGGTTATCCGACTTTTAAACACATTTCATTTGTGTGATTAGTATGTCAAATGCCCACCTGCGTGTCTTCTTTAGATTTGGGGAGCAATCTTTTACTTCCCCTTTCAGGTACGCACTTCAAGCAAACTTTGATTGAACTGCTCACTTAAACTGAAGTTTAAATATAAAGCCGGGGGCACGGTGGCTCATGCCTGTAATCCTAGCACTTTGGGAAGCCAAGGTGAGAGGATTGCTTGAGCCCAGGAGTTCAAGACCAGCCTGAGCAACAAAGTGAGACCTTGTATCTACCAAAAAAAAAATTAAATAGAAGCCATAGTGTAAGGGGAAGCCCACATTTTCAATGACTCATGGTATCTTGATAAATGCCACATTAATGTTAGAGAAGGATGATTATTTTTTTAATGAACACCAAAACAGAACCTCTCAGGATTCACCAGATCTACAAACCTTACATAACATTTGGTAACTCTTTATGGTAAGAGAAGGTGAATTAAGCTAATAGAAGTTATTTGTTTTCTACCTGAGTGGTTGCAGGGTCCCTTAGCACAAGAACTAGAGAAATATGAGGTGCTGCTGAGCTGATCAACTTTGACTTTGTGGGGTATGCCATCTGGTATCTGATTTGGGGGCTCAGTGTGAGTCCCAAGTGATACTTGAGATAGGCTTAAAGCAGACCTTTGAAGTCACCTGCTTGATAGCACATCACAGCAAGCAGGCCTGTCTGCAGCACTGCCTGTGTCTCCGCCACATGCCCGGAAGGCCACAGAACTACCAAGGAATCCTGCCAGACTGATTTAATGGCCAGCAGGGGAGGTGAGTAATCTCTAACCTTTAAAAGACAAGGAAAAAAAAAAAGAAAAAAGAAGTCAACACCAGTTGTTATTTCATATGGGAAGCCCTGAATAATATGTTGTTCTTTCAACTTCAGAATTTATATTTTGAACAAAAGGAGGCAATGGGGGAAACTATTTTTATCTTTTTGCTCTCTAAGAAATCCTCTGGAGAATATTGTTTCTGTTATTTTAAAAGATCCCCATTGTTAGGTCTTCTACTTAGATTTAACTCATGGTCACCAAGTACAGTTGAGATGAGGATTTATTTGAGTGCAGTCAGTTATCTTGGGAAGCGATATCAGAAAAGGCCAGTGGGGAGGTGGGGAAGTAAAATAGGAAACGACAGGAAGACAATTAGGGGAGTATTATCATGCAAGTGTCCACTGTGGGTAATCTGGGCTCAGTCTCACGGGGAACTCTGGAAGACACTATAGACTATGTATTCAAGAAATGCCAACTGTGGATAAAGAAGTTGGACATGTATTCCCCAACACCAGCCATCATTGGTTGATCCAGCTGCATACAGGATCATTAACTCTCTGGCACTTTTGTAAGCTGTATTTATAATACAACTAGAATTTTTCAGAGAGCCTCAGGCACAGTTACAGGTGTTCATAGTAAGCAACTTGGCATGTAGAGGTGAGTGTGAGCTGAGACAATGTGGTAGGACACTGAGAGCATCTGTCCTAAGAATCTTACATTCATCCAAGTTATGTGATAAGGATCCCCCCCCAAAAAAAAACCCAGAATTATCTTTTGGAGGGTAGACTCCTTGTAATGCACTCAGAATTTGTTCCTCCAGATCAAACAGTCAACCAAAATTTTTATCTGGAAGTTTTAAGAAGGTTTTGTCATGATTTGCAGAAGAAATGTCCTGAGTTGTGGCAAACAGGTGACTGGTTCTCCCACTATGCCAACACACCTGCCCATACCACACTGAGTGTTCAGCAGTTTTTGACCAAAAATAGCATGACCCTCATGGCTCACCCTTCCTATTCACCTGATCTTGGCCTGAGCGACTTTTTCTTATTTCCCCGGATGAAAAAACAGTCCTCAAAGGGAAACATTTTGCTGATATGGAAGAGTTGAAACAAAAAACGGCAGAAGTACTAAAAGACATCAAAATCTACAAGTTCTAAAACTGTTTTGAGCAATGGAAAAAGTATCTCGATAAGTGTATTGTATCAAACAGAGAGTACTTTGAAGGTGACTGAAGTTTAAACATGTAAGAATAAATACACAACTTTTTATAAATAAATTCTGTATTTTGGGAGGTTCCCCTTGTACATCTAGGGATTTAGGACCAAGGTTTCTAGGAGACATTCATCCCTTCACTCAGCAAGATGATCACAATCTTGTCTCCGTGAAGCTTACAGTCAAGAATGATCTAGCATAGCTATTTATTTATTCTTGTGTTTGACAGGTGCCACAATATGCTGGCAAACAGGATTCTAAACAGGGCCTAGACGTCACTAGGACATGTGGTTTTAGATGCCAAACCTCCACATTTGAGTGACACATACGCAGCCATTCTTTCCTTTATGAATACAGAAGTCTGCAGGCCCTCGTCTTCACACATCTACTTCTGTTGTTCTCCTCCCTAGAAATGCCCTCCCTCCTTCCTTTAAGGTCCAACTCACATGCCTTCTACTTTATGAGGCTTTCTCCAATTCATGGCTACTTCTCTCCCTTAAATCTATCTAACTTTCATTTGTAACCACATTATTTAATGCTTAACTGTAGAGCCTTATATAATTTGCTGTATTGTCATGTGATAGTTTCTCTTGAGCAAGGCCATGAGGTCTTCAAGGGCAGGAACAACGTCTGATACTGCCAAATCTCTCCTAGAGTCTAACATAATGTGGAGTATGCAGCAGGCACTTAATAAATTGTTGCTGGTTGATGGTTTGGAAGATGGTAAATGTGTTCTCCATCCCTGTTGATTTATTTTGCTCAAATATAATTTTTTCCCAGTAGCATGATCATGTGATTTCTTTTGATCTATCTTCACTTTATATTCCTGACAAATCTTGGTTTCAAACTTGCTGATAAGCAATAAGCATTCATTCTGCTTCTAGATCTGCAGTCATCTACCTTATATGAGGAGACATTCATAGAAAACCAAACATCTGACCGCCTTCTATGGTTCAAGTACAGTTTGAGAAGCTATAAACTTGACCTCATATCCTGTTCAGCAGTCTGTTTCCAAGTGGTAGGGTGGAGCACAATGCAGTTTCCAGTGAGCATCCTGGAAGTCAGTTCTCCACAATATTATTTGCTTGAAGTAAAGCCTCAAGACATTGACCACACCCATGCTCAAAGATAAACATGAAACACATTTTTTAAAAAAATCAAGGACAAGTGCCTTTCCCAACCATTGGTGCCAGTGTTCAAAATATCACCATTCTGATGTTACTCAGTCCTGCTTTTCTTTAGTGAGCCCAAGGTAACATATTGTTCCAAAAGGTTAACTTAGGAGAAAAATGGCACTGGTACAAAATTAGCATATTTCCCTGAGTTTAATGAAAACACCAGAACTGCTCATCTTTCAGCATTGAAGGTGAAGCTTCCCATTCTTCCATGAGGCTCTGCTGCTATCACTAATACCATGGCTTTGTCAATTCCTTCTAATTTTCTCAAGAAAAAAAAATGCACCTCTGCTATAGATCTATCATTATAAGTTTTCAAAAATTCTTTGTGATATTTGGTACCTTAATTTTGTGAAGTTTGAATTGCTGGCTTTTGTTTTTGTTCTTGTTGCATCTAGACAAGTAGTCATGCTGAGTAAATTTTATTTAATTGCTCTCAGACTTTTTTTTTGTTTTCAGTCAGGGTCTTACTCTGTGAGTACATACATTGAATGATCACAGTTGGATTACTGAAGCATCTACCTCCTGGGCTCAGGTGATCCTTTTCCCTCAACCTCCCAAGTAGCCCCCATGCCCAGCTTTTTTTTTTGCATAGAGACAGGGTCTCACTATGTTGTCCAGGCTGGTCTTGAACTCCTGGGTGCAAGCAATTCTCTTGCCTCAACCTCCCAAAGTGCTGGGATTACACTGCACTCAGCAGCTCTCAAACTTTCTAATGTGCATACAACATAGTCTAGACATCTTGTTAAAATACAGATTCTGACTCAGTGAGTCTGGAGTGGGACCTGCAAGTTTGCATTTTTAACAAGTTCTTAGGTGATGTTGATGCTACGGGTCAGCAGACCATACTTTAAGTAGCAAGGCCCAAATTTAGCTATTGTAAACAGAACACTAGATTTGGAGTCAAGAAATCCAGGTTCAAGTCCCAGTTCTCCTAAGTATGTGGCTTTGGGCAAGTCTTATATTCACCCTGAGAAGCAGCTCTTTATTTGCACTGGGTGTAATAGCATCTCCTTTACCTGCTTAAGGTAAAGATACAATGAAATAAGGTATGTGAAGGCACTGTGTAATCATAGCCTTCTATCAGGTGTGTTATCATTATTACTATTTACTTTGAAAATGACTGCTAGTTCCTCACATGTGCCAGCTCTTTCGGAGTCATTACTGCCTGTTGAGTAAATACACGTGTAGCCATTTTTTCTTTGATTCAACAGGCAATAATGGGTGCTCAATCTAAATTCTCAATACTCAGATTGCCAATTTGTTGGTCTTTAATGACTCCATCTGAGTCATTACAGATGATTGGATTCATCCTACTGCTGAGCATGCAGCTCCTCTTCCTGCAGAAAGTTCTTAGGCAGGCAGAGCTGTGGATGGGGATGGGTGTACTGAATTCCAGCTCACCGATGTGGTTTCGCTAGGCTCAGAACCTCATCTTCATGCTTGACAGGGCTTTACACACAAAGAAGCCATCACTTCCTGCCCTGGGAAGTGCCTTTGGAATTAAGAGTTGGGAGGCTGTAGGCTCTAATCTCCAGGCTCTCTTTACCACATCACACAGCACAGCACAACAAAAAGGAACTCAATTCTCCAGTTATGTAGGTGAGAAAGTTGATCTCCTGTCTTATTTAATTTACATGACTACAGCGTTTCCCTGGAAAATCTTGCTCAGAAGTAGATATGCAAGCACTTCACAGGGAAGAGTGTCATCAAAATTGCCAGAGATCAGGAGAGCCAGGCAAAGTGATCATTGTAAAACCATTTAGAATAAAACTGTTGCAATATTTTGCTGGCTAGGGATTTTGATCATTTAGCTCAGTGTACCTCCTCACCCACCACTTCCCAAAATTCCTTTTTATAGGATCCTAAAAGAAATCTCAATTATTTGGAACCTACATCAAATCCACAAGAATATTACTCTGCCTATCTAGTTCTCTAGCCTAATCTCTTCAAACAAAACTAACCACATTGTAAGTGAAGATTAGCAATTAGCAGTACTTGTCAAACTTTGTGCTTTTGAGAATTTCTGTGAACATGTAGGTTCTGATTCAGTAGGTTTGGGGCAGCAACCTGAAGATTCTACTCTTCTGACAAGCTCCCAGGGATGCTGATGTGGCCAGTCTGCAGACCCTACTTTAAGTAGAAGAGTGGATTAGTGGACCGAAGGAAGCTTGCTGAACCTTTGTATATGCTGATTATTCAGTGCTATTTAATTGCTTCTATAAGCTAAAGAAATGACTCTCCAACTTGAGTGCATAGCCCCTGGAGAGTTTCTTCAAACACAGACTCTGGGCTCCACCCCTAGAGCTTCTGAGTCAGTAGGTCTGGGGTGGAGCCTGAGAATTTGTATTTCTAACAGGTTCCCAAGGTGATGCTGTTCTTGCTGGTCCAGGGACCACACTTTGAGAGCCACTGCTATAAAACATTCTGGTAATTAGCTGCCAGAACTAATTCCAAAAATGCAGTCTCTCCCTGCAGAAACTAGCCAACAGATACAAGCAGGGTGCAGAAGTTATTTGTTCAGCAGTTAATTCTGAATGATGCTATAATAGCTATTGTGCAACGGGTATTACATAAATCCGAATATTTGAAATTTGCTGTGTAAGGCAAGCATGTTGGACAGAGGGGCCTGTTCTGCTGCCTGTCTCCAGGTATTGGAATTCAGGAGAAAGGGGCTAAGGAAAGAACACCCTGAGATGGAGGAAGAGAGATAGCTGCCCCTCCCCCTACACACACACAGTGTATGTTGTTGCTACCATCCCCATGTACATGATTGCCAAAGCTTCCTTTCTTTCAAAGACTTCCCACACGGGGTCATCTGCCTTTGCAGAAACTTCTTTTAAAGCAAACTAGAAGGCACAGCAGGCACAAATAGGAGTTCCATACTGCATTTCTGAGACAGGGCCCCACCTCTGTACTTGTATTAAAGAAAAAAAATATACAATACTTGTTAAAGAATGGTAAGGCAGAGTTTATTCAGGGAAAACATTGAGGTAGGTAAAGGGGTTACTGCAATGGGGATTTTCAGTAGGGGAGAGATCAGGTTCAACTCAATACAACAAGTAATAGTGTGGAGTTACAGCCAAGGAGCAGGTGGGGTCAGTGGATGGAAAATTGCTAAAAGGAAACATCGGGGATAAGGGAGGGATTCTGGCTAAACCAATCTGACAAGCTTCTTGCTGAAGGCAGGCCAAGGTAATCAGATATCACCTGGAAGATGGTCAGAGATGAATTTGGTCAGATATCTAGAGTAATCAGATACGAAGTGTGGGAAATTCTGGCTAAAATTGGGCGATGCAGAAACAGACAAGGATGTCTGAATGCCAAGGCCTAGTTGGGAAAAAGGTTCAGAGGAGTCTGACTAAAGTTTGGTCAAGGAGAGAGTCTTTGTCAGTTTCTTGAGGCAAAAAGTCCACAGGGAGGGCCCTGGCAGCTAATGTTCAGTCTCAATTACTGTTTGATGTCAATGCAGTCAGAGAGAGGTAAAGGAGAGCTGTAGCTGAAGTCCAGTAGGTACTGACTTTGGCATAGTGGAATAAGCATTGCTTTGGAACCCCCAAAGTTCTGTGTCTGAAACTATGAGCTATTAATGTGCCCTTGGTCAAGTCACTTAACCTCTGGGGGGGGGGCCTCAATTTCCTCATCTACAAAATGGGTCAGCAATATTATAATTGTGAAATCCACCCAGGTTTTTCCATAACAAAGGAAGTGGAATGGACTTGCCAGAGCACAATTCTGAAACTTTGTCCTAGGTTCCTTTCCACTGCAGCCCCTTTCAGTCTTCCTGCCTTAACTAAAGGTTGGGTCGGGGTGGAGGGTGTGGCAAGTCAACAGGGGTCAGGGACTCAAAGAAATAGATTTGGAACACTATAGCCAGGAAAAGAATTAAAGGATGGGGGAAATCACTATACCACTGGAGAAATACTTGTGAAGGTCACAGGCCCACTAAAAGGTTAGTATTTAATTGGAAGATTATATAGCATTTCTCCTCCCCACACGTTGCCACCACATCAACAGGGCTACAGTATAATAATAGTAGATTACAACTGAAAGAACAAGACACAGACTCTCTCTGAGGAGGAGTATGTAAGGAAGTCCAAAGTCACAGGAGAGAAAAAAAACAAGAAAATAGAGAAATTTAAAACTTCTGGTCCCTATAGCTACAACAAACATTGAATATACCCTGATCCCTAGGTTCACATAAACTCTACCTGTAAAAGCCTATTTATATCAGTTCCTATTAACTGATACAATATGTTCAGTTTTGGGGGGAAAAAATCACAAGTCATAACAAAAGAAAAAATATATAGTCTGAAAAGACAAAAGAAGCATCAAAACCAGACTCAGATGTCAGAATTATCAGGCAGAGAATTTAAATAACTATGAATACTATGCTAAGGGCTTTAGTAGAATAAGTATAAAACATCACAGCTACATGGGCAATGTAAGCAGAGAGGTGAAAACTCTCAGGATGAATCAAAAGGAAATGTTAGAGATTTTAAAAAGAAAGAGGAAAAATAAAAATAAAAACAAAAAAAAACACTGGCAAGTCGGGCACAGTGGCGCCCAGCACTTTGGGAGACTGAGGCAGGAGGATTGCTTGAGCCCATGAATTCGAGGCCAGGCTGGGAAACATAGGGAGACTTTGTCTTTACAAAAAAAATCAAAAAATTAGCTGGGCATGGTAGCACACACCTGTAGTCCCAACTTCTCAGAAGGCTGAGACAGAAGGATCGCCTGAGCCCAGGAGATCAAGGGTGCAGTGAGCCATGATTGTGCCATTGCACTCCAGCCTGGGCAACAGAGTGAGACCCTTAAAAAAAAAAAACCTGGCAGAAATGAAGAATGGCTTTGATGGACTCATCGTAGACTCAATGTAGCTGAGGAAAGAATTAGTGAACTTGAATATAGGACAATAGAAACTTCACAAACTAAAATATAAAGAGAATAAAAAGGAAAAAACCCAAACAGAATAGTCAAGAATTGTGAGACAATATTTTCAAAAGGTATAAGATACACATAATTGGAATACTAGAAAGAAAAGACAGACAGAAGGAGAAGACATATTTGAAGTACTAATGACCAAAACCTAAAATTAAAAACACCAAGCCATATGTCAAGGTAGCTCAACGAACACGGAGAAGGATAAGTATTCCTAAAACCATACTTAGGCATATCATATTCAAACTATGGAAAACCAAAGACAAAGAGGAAATCTTTTTTTTTTTTTAGATTGGAAAATATAGTTTAGTTAGAAAGTAAATGGAGGTGGAGAGGTTCATCTCCCCAAGGTAGGGGAGGGGACAGAGGAAATGTTAAAAGAAACTAGAGAGTAGGGAAAACCTTACATAGAGAGGGACAAGGATAAAGATTACATTAGACTTATCAGAAAAATCACAAGCAAAGAGAGAAATATTTAGTGTTAAAAGGAAAAAAACTCACCAACCTAAAATTCTGTATCCTGCAAATGTATGCTTCAAAGTACAGGAGATAAAAACTTTCACAGATAAAAATTGAGAGAATTCATTGCCAGCAGACCTGTCCTGCAAGAAATATTAAACGAAGTTGTTCAGGCAAAAGGAAAATTATGTAGGTCAGAAACTCAGTTCTACATAAAGAAGAGTACTGGAGAAGGAATAAATGAAGGTAAAATCAAATATTTTTATTTTTCTTATTCTAAAAGACAACTGCATATTTAAATCAACTAAGCAGTCTATCACAGCAACAAAGAATTGAATACCGCATATTCTCACTCATAAGTAGGCCCTGAACAATAGATACATGAGCACAAGAGAGGGACCAACCGGCAGTCGCTGGGCACTCCTAAGGAAGAGAGGGAAGCAGAAGGGTGGGGGACACATGACAACACAAAGGGTACCTGGGTCACTACCAGGGGAGTGAGGGCCACCTAGAAGCCCAAACTTTACCTGCATGCAGCCTACTTACGTAGTTAATTCTCACTTGTACCCCACATCTCTAAAATAAAAAAGATAACTATTTAAATCAACAATAGTAACAATATATTGGAGATTATAACATGGATAAGTGAAATGAATGGCAGTCATGTCATAAAGGATGTGAAAGAGGAATTGGGAATGATCTGTTATAACCCAATGTGAAGAAATACAGTATTATTTGAAAACGAACTTGAATTCGGTATAAATGTTTATTTTAAAAGTTAGAGCAGCCACTAAAAATTGTTTTAAAGAAGTATAATTGTTATACTAAGAGATAAAATGCTTAATTAAAACCAGAGAAGGCAGGAAAAGGGGTGGGGAGAAACAACAAATACAAAAAATTGAGAATGATTACCTCCATTGTAGATATTAATTCAATTATATCAATAATCACCCTAAAGGTTAATGGCATAAATATGCCAAGTAGAAGACCATGACTGTCAGAGTATATTATAACAAAACAAGACCCAACTCTATGTTGTCTACAAGAAACCCACTTTAAATATAAAAACTCATGTAAGTTAAAAGTAAGTTATACCATGCTAATATTACTAACCAAAAGAAAGCTAGAGCAGTTATTAATTTCAGAGAAAACTTCAAAGCAAAGGAAACTATCAGGAATAAAATGGGGTATTACCTAATGATCAAGAGATCAATTCTCCAAAAAAGAGACCACAATCCTAAACATGTATATATCTAACAGCAGAGCATCAAAATACATGAGGCAAGAATTGATAGCACTGAAAGAAGAAATATACAAATCTGATATTATAGCTGGAGACTTCAACATTCCTCATCAGTAATTGATAGACAAAGGAGGCAGAAATTAAGTAAGGGATATAGATGACCTGGAGAGAGTAAGGACAGAATGTCTACTACTCTGGAAAGATTCATAAGCTAACTTTCATAAGCATTGTTTTTAGAAAAATGTAGAGGTTAAATTGGAGACACAAAATATTGGAAATAGAAAGACCCCCCTCCTGCACCCAGGGAACTGTTCTAAGTCTATAAGCAAGAGGCTTGGAATAGAATAGCTGCAGAAGAAGAAAGGACACAAATTAGATCAACATTTTCCAAAATATATTCTGGGAAAGTTCCCTTTAATGCTGCTCTGTGACCAAGTAACTTTGGCAAACAATACAAGTGATAGCCCCATATCAGATCCCCATATTGAATGCACATTATTAAAAGCTCTAAAAAAAGTCATCTGTAAAGAAACCTATTTAACTCTTTTCAGTGTAGCATTTCTTAAATCTATTCACTATAGATACTTTTTACTTTTTGGTGACCTCTATTAACATCCCAAGGAACTAATGTGCTTCAGAACATGCACTAAAAATACTAGCACAAAAATAGGGAGATGGAATCAACAGAGCTTAAGGATCACTAGATCTGGGAGTAAACTAATGGAAAAGGGTGATGTTGACTTAGAAGTTTCCCACCTGGGAGACCAGAAGGAGGATGATGCCATTAACTATTACAGATAGCGGGTGGAAGAACACATTTGGAGGGAAAGATTCAGCTCTTGGATACTACCTGTTGAAATACTGCCATAGCATTTATTTGCAAATCTTCAGGAAAAAGATGGAAATTCAGATCTGGAGTTTGGAGGAGAGGTGAGGTGTTGATATAAACTAGAGATTGATGAGTATAAAGGTGACAAGTCAAACCATGGAGGTGGAATTCACTGACCACAAAGACCTTATTCTAATGTGACAAGATCAGAAGTGCCAGAGACAGTGTTAAGTAATACCAAATTTACAAATAGGCAAAGGTAGAAGAGTCAGATAAAAAGACACTGAGAAAGCTAGGTCGAAAGTTAGGAGGAGAGGAAAGAGTCTGGAATTCATTATGGGAGAAGGGAAAGGTTTCAATTAAACCACAGCTATTTACTGAGTACCTTTTTTTACCAGGCACATAGTGGGGAATGCAGTAGTGAAGAAACCATGCCCATGCCTTAATGGAGCCTACTGGATTCCCATGGAAATGTTAACATGCTTAACCATCTCAGATATTGTGTGTCTGCTCAGAGTTGAAGAAGATGAGGATTAAAATGTAGCCATTGAATTTATTTTCTTAGAAGTCATTGTCAAGTTTTGGTTGAGTGCTAGGATAGAATCTAGACTGTAGTGGTTTGAGAAGTGAGTAGGAGGTGAGAAAATAAAGCTAGCAAGCATAAATTACTTTTTAAAGCATAATTGGAGACAACAAATGCAAAGGGCTTATTAAAGAAGGGGAGATGGTGCAGAAGGTGGAAAGGACGTGGGGTTAATGAGGACTTTTCAAAAAAAATATGGGAGAGAGACATAGGCATATTTTAAAGTCCATGGTAAATAACTTACAGAAAGAGTTTGAAGTCATGGGAGAAGAGGGAATAAACTGTACTAGGAAGAAGGAAAGGAAAGCCAGAACCCAATGAAAGCAATTGACCTTAAAGAAAGGGAAGGTCATGGCCTTGATTTTCACCGGAGGGGAAGATGGGAGCAGGTTTATGTATTTATATGGTGGCAGAAAGTTGAGAGTAATTTTCATCTGATGACTTGAATTTTCTCTGCCAGATAGAAAACAAGGTCAGCAGCTGAAAATGAGTCTTGTCAAGTGCTAAAGAAAGAGCATTTTAATATCTGTGGGCTTGGCAACCAATTGACAAGGGAATGAGAAAAGAGTAGGTACTAATGTGAAAGCAATCTCTTTTACAGAATTTGGGTATGGAAACAAAGGGACAGTCTCTCCTTCCTATTTATCTCAAGGTGGGCAAAAGTATAGAGAAGAAATTAAAGTGGAAGTGAGGCAAATTGAGAGAGTTCACAAAGGATATATTTAAAGAATATGGATTACAAAGAAGGAAGGCTTTTTTTAATTTTAAAAATGTGGGGTACAATTCAGGATTAGGTATACAAATGGTCATTATCCCTTGTTGATGAGGGAAAGGCGTTCTTAACTCCAAGAGATGTTTGGGATTAGAATAGCCAGTCAGAGGAGACTGGAATGACCTAGAATGGTTCAAATAGAGGTGAAATGGTGTGACCTCTAAGGATCACACAACTTTCAAATTCCATCATATATTTCAGTGGTTCTCACCCCTAACTACATACTAGAATAATCAGAGTAACTCAAATAGACTATGCCCAGGCCTCAAACCCGTAGATTCTCATTTCATTGGTCTAAAAACAGTGTGGCCTACTCCAAATGTGGTCCACAGACTGGCAGTGTCAGCAGCACTGGCAAAGCCCTGGGACCTGACTCCACCTAAACCTGCTAAATCAGAATCTGCATTTTAACAAGATCCCCAGTTAACCTGTGTACACATTAAAGTCTGAGAACTGCTAGACTAAAGTATGGCTAGAATGGAGCCAAAACATGGGTACTTTTTTGAAGCTCCCCTAGGAAATTCTAATGTGCAATTGGAGTTGAGAACTGTGACTGGGTAGAAATAGAGATCATTTTAAAACTGTACTGAACTCGTGTGATAAAACCTCATAGTAGCATGCACAAAAAAAGTGCATGTAAAAACTGGCGCAGTCCAAATAAGGCTTTTAGTTAATAGTATTGTACCAAAGTCAGTTTTGTGGTTTTGATAATGTACTATGGTTATGCAAGATGGTATCATTAGGGGAAGCTGGGTAAGGTATACATAGGAGCTCTGAACTATATTTGCAACTTCTTGTGAGTCTTACATTATTGGGAAATAAGAAGTTACAGAGAAAATATTTTAAACTAAGAGAGAGCCTGCCTAGGATGAGGAGCAGCTGTTCTCCATCATCATCTAAGAAGTAAACAGGCTCCATCATTCATTTGGAGAAAAGTCACTGGAGGATTTAAAGCAGAGGGAAGACAGGTTCACAATTGTGCTTTAGAAAAATAAATCTAATGGCAGTATGGAAGGTAGACTAAATGCAAAAATATAATAAGTTAGGAAGCTGTTTCTGCCATTCAGATAGATTATAAGGGCTAGAAGCAAATCAGAAGCAATGGAAATGGAGCAGGAGAGGATGGATTTGAGAGATTTTATGATTGATGCAAGGGTCCTCAATCTTGGCTGTGTGTTGGTTATACTCCTGTGGGGAGCTTTTTAAAATATAGATGCCTAAACCCTTGCTAAGAGATTCTGATTTAATGTTATGTGGGGGGCCCAGGCATTTGAGTTTGTAAAGTTCCTCAGGTGGTTCAAATGGACCAGGGTGAAAGGAGCTGGATCAGAGGCTTGGACTGAGGAAGAAGAAAGTGCAGAACAAGCCTCACAGGCTTTCAATCAACAGTGCCAAGAACCAGCAAAGGATGAGGAGACAGCAAAGATACAACCAGGAAAAATTAGAGGCAGCCCTTCCTCTTCCACTTGTTTATGTTGAGAAAAATCTCAGAATTTTAAGTTAAAATGTATAAAACCATAATTCTTGCAGCCTAGCTATCTTCCCATGTTCTAGCTAAACAAATATAGTTTAAAAGAAAATAAAACAGTTCAGTTGTCTGTGCCATCTAAACATAACCTCAGTTTATTAAACACACACACAACTTTCTTGTCAACCTCACATTTTGAAGTATATATAGAAATATAGAGAGAGAGATATAAAGAGATCTTCAAGAATCTAGGCTGGAATGGGTTGGGAACAAGGTGAAAGTCTTTGTTTTTTACTGCTATTAGCCACTCTGCATATTCTAGAAAGCCCCTCCCAACTTGTCTCCTAAACCTAAAGTCAATCCAGATACTGTTCCCATCTTTCATTTAGATTGGTTTGTTTTGTTTTTTGTTCCTGTGAGGCTTTTTTTTTTTTTAAATCCAGCCAAATGCTGCAACAAGTGTGTGATGTGGCTGCTCTGGCTCCTTCGTGCCCTCTGAGGAAGCAAGGCAGTGGGCACAGCAAATCCTCCTCAGCAATCACTGCTAATAGCCCCCGAGATTCCATGGAATGCGTTCTCAGAGTCTGCACCCTATCTTCACATTCACAGGTGGGAAGTAGCTGATGGCTGATGGACTCTCTTTTACAGGTTGATCAGTCAAGCCACCAGTCTCCGCCTCCGAAAACAATGAGGTTTCCCTACTAACAGTTGCTCACTGCCTATTGGGGTCTCTATAAAATCGTGTGTGCAAAGCACCATGAAAATGTTTCCACTTCAGATGCTCTGCTCTTTAGCATTTCAGTTCTTCCCTTTAAGGACAATTTTGTCCCTTCTTAACTGAAAAAGAAAAGCTACAAAGCCCACCAGTACCCATTATAATAATGCATAAGCACTTCATGATGTATAATAAGCACATCACAGTTTTTAACAATTATTTTAAGTGGTTAATGTGAGTTAGAAAACATTAAGGTGGCATCTACAAGGACACTGCTATGTTCCAGGTTCTTCTATTACATTATGCCTCAGCTTTCTACTAGCTATGTTATTTACAAGGTAAAAGAGTAACAGCTAAGCTTATCCGTTCCTTAAATGAACCCAAAGTTTGCAATCTGTAGGCTGGTTTATATTGATTCTGATAAAGCTATTTCATCCTTGAAAAGGAAAGAAGAAATGATAGACTGAAAAATTTTAAAATCTCTTTATTCCAAATTTAAATGGACTACTCTTTCTAGAAATGTATATATTAATATCTGCCTTTGTTTTTTCATAAGAGCTGGGCTGGAAAAGCATTGCTATAATTTTTTGTTTGTTTTGTTTTTAAATTGCCACAGTATCTTTGTTTTTGCAGACATAAAAGTACATATACTTATTTAAACAATCATCTATTCCCACATGTTCCAGTTCTTTTTGTTTGTTTGCTTTTTTGTTTGCTTGTTTTGCTTTTCTTCACCATGAGTCTTTGAGAACTCACTAGTACTTTTGCTTAATCACTTCTCAATATTTAACTAGGTTTCAGGACATGCAAGGGGAAGCTGTTTAATGCATACTGGTGATGCCAAGGAGATTGTACAAGAGTATGTTGGCTTGTCCAGAACGTTTCTATCTTGAGTACTGTGTGCCTACTCTTTGCACGCACTGTGCTGGGAGCGGAGCTATAACAAAGAACAAGATTCAGTTCCTTCTCCCAGAAAGTTGAAAGAAGAAACCATTATAGCATGACACATGTTGAAACATATGTGCCTACACACAGGGGACCAGGAAGGACCTAATCTGCATTTCCAGGGCAGGCTTCCTGGAGGAGGTGACACCTAAGGTGAAACCATCACTCCTCAGAAATCTAAACTCCTAAAAGAGAAGACAGGGGACTGCAACTTGACTGCTTACCATGCAGCCCCTTCAGAGACAGCCCATTTTTTATTAATGCTAACTTGGGCAGCTTCACCCCTAAAATAGAGAACGGGGCTTGAAAATGTGCCTGTAGATCCTTCCAGTCCACATCAAATAAGTCACTGCAGGATATCATGTTTAGTAAACCTTGCCATTGTACTTCCCACAAAAAGAGAAGTGTTGCATATCACAAAGAATACAACCCTTACACCGTGAGAGAGGCGATTGCTCTATGACAATAACACCACTAGACAGCCTTGAAGAATATGAGATTTCTAGACATTAAATGCAAACCATCACA
Organism: Carlito syrichta; assembly: GCF_000164805.1. Taxonomy (NCBI): domain Eukaryota; kingdom Metazoa; phylum Chordata; class Mammalia; order Primates; family Tarsiidae; genus Carlito; species Carlito syrichta. The sequence continues at coordinate 118,381 of NW_007058414.1, forward strand.
TGCCTCATGAATAGCAACCCCTAGGTGAAGGTGTCAGGTACATTTTCTGATGGAGCCAGAGAAATGTTTCTCAGTACACGTAAAAAAGTACTGAACACCTGTGATGGGCTTTTCTGCCAGACATGTTATCTGTATTGCCACATTCAAGAACCATCAACACTACAAAACAGTAATTTCATTTTGATAATGTGGAAACTAAGGCTTCAGATGGGTGATTTACCCAAGGCCATCAGGAAGTAACTAACTCATTTGGATATGGATGCAATCCTGTATGACTCCGGTGCCAGACTGCCTCTGGAGCTCTTCTTTCTTGCAGTGTTTGCAGTCCATCTCACTGGTCTTGACGTTACATTATTCTCCTACAAATTCATAGGGAAAAGACAAAACAGCCATATCCAAAGGGGCAAAAGACTTGAATACGCGCTTTGGAAAAGAGGATTGTCACGGGGATAATAAGGATGTCAAAAGGTGCTTAGTTTCAGTCATCACAGAAATGCAAATTAAGACTAAAATGAAACACCAGTACACAACCATTAGAATGGTAATAAATTTAAAAGGCTGATAATGCTAAGTGCTGCTGAGGATATGGGGCAACTAGAACTCTCATGCATTGCTGACAAGACTACAAAAAGGTACAATCACTTTGGAAAAACTTAAAATATATGCCCACTCTATAATCCCAAAATTTTACCCTGGGGCCTATATATCCAGTAGTGTGCTGGAACTGGCTTCTAATGGCTCTTGAAAGCTGATTGGCACATCTTTTCTTTCTTGTTTTATAAGAGAAATAAAAATGTTGCCAGTCATTCACTGACTAGTTTTTAATTTCCTTTCTGTTTATTTTTTATTAAATTTTTTATTTTGAAGAAGTGGGGTACAATTCAGGGTTAGGTATACAAATGTTCTTTATGCAAATGCTCTTGTTAATGAGGTATACCTCCCCACCCCAGCAGTTTCTCACTACTGCCAATCCCATTCCCCTCCCCTGGCAGTTTCCCACCACATGTTCTCACGCATAAGCAGACCTTGAACAATTACCATAATACTATAAGAAAGGCACATCTGGCCGGGCTTGGTGGTTCAACCTGTAATCCCAGGTTGAGAGGCTGGAAGGCAGAGGTGAGAGGATTTCCGGAGCCCGTGGGTTCGAGACCCACAGGGGCAACTTGGCAAGACCTCGTCTCTAAAATAAATCAAAAATTAGCCAGGCATGTAGCACGCACCTGTAGTTCTGGTTACTTGGAAGGCTGAGACTAAAGGGTCACAGGAACCCAGCAGGTCGAGGTTGTGGTGACTAGGAGCATGCCACTGCCCTCCAGCCTAGGTGACAGAATGAGACTCCAACTCAAAAAAAAAAAAAGAAAGGCACATCTTTTCTTAACTCACATCCCCTTGGTAGCTTAAAATTAGCCATGGTAGGGATATTTACAGACACAAACCAGAGTTATGTTCATTAGAGAACTCTTTGTTAAACATTTACCAACACATCACTGCATATACCCGAGACAAATGAGTGCATATGTCCACCAAAGGCTATGTGCAAGAATGTCCAAAGTAGTTTTATTCATAAAAAACCTAAACTAGAAAAATCCTAAAAGATCCCCTAACTGCAGAATAGAAGAGTAAATTGTGGTATCTTCACACAATGGAATGCTACACAACAAAAATAAATAAAAATAACAGACTACTGATAACCATAACAACATGGATAAATCTCACAGACCATTGATTGAGTAGAAGATGGCAAACACAAAAGAGCACATACTGAATGTTTTTATTTATAGGAAGCTCGAGCTTCAACTAATTGAAGTTGATATCATAATAGCTTTCCTCGGGGGTGGTGGGAGTATTAACTAGGAAAGGACATGAACAGGCCTTCTGGATACCATAAATAGTCTGTCTTGATCTGAGCAATGTTTATGGGTGAGTGGGTGGGTGGATGTTTAAATTCATTAAACTGTACACTTAAGATTTGTACACTTTACTGTATATATGTGTATATATGTTATACCTTTATAATGGATAGTGTAGACTCACACACATTCTATTCAATGACCCTGTCAGTTGAGTGGAAGAGTTAGATTACCATCCCAGCAGTGCAAAGCCTCCAACAGTGGTGAGCACCAACAAGAAGAGAGGCAGCCTGAATCTTGGCAGACAAGTCAGCTCAGTTTTACCGACATCTAACACACTGCCATCATGGAGACTTTCAACACCTGTACTGGCAGCAGTCCCAATGCATGGAGAATTTGTCTCCATCAGCACATACTCCCTAGGCACATCCCTGCCTGGGAAGGAATCCAGTGAACACATCAGCTGTCTCTCCCACACACCTACTGCCATAACAGCAGAAATCCAGAAATGTAAAGATAGGGACTCTCGTCCAACTTAGGCAATATTCCAGCATTTGCTGTCAACAGAGAACACTGAAGCTTGAGACCTGACCTGTTGAGATGTTCCAGAAGGATGCAAAGAGACTTCTAACTATGTCTGATCGTTTTTTCAAATAAATTAAAAGTCAAAGAAATGCCTCCTTCCTTTATCATAAGCAAAAAGAGAAACGTGAGATCATGTCATCTCACAGTTCTCCATTCCTGGCAGGATGTAGGCCTTTCTTGAGAAGTTCTGATGCATCCTGTCATCAATATACCCTGGACCCAATATGTGATTAGTTTTAAACCTTAATGAAAAGATTGGACTATGTCTCAAATGAAGGAGACGTGTAGTTTATGGCATCAGTTCATCTATATTCATGAACTTATAACTACTTGGAGAAATATTTATTGTATGCCTACTATGTGCATCATCAGAAAAATGTGTCTCCCATTAAAAGACCGAGTATGAAGTAAAGCTCACAGTATCTTAACTTTATTCCCTAAGGGTTGAGTTCTGTTTTATTTTCACAGAGCCATATTTGGTACACAAGACATTGGGGAGTTGGTTTTAGTGTTTTGAGGACACTAGGAAACTAATTCCAGAGGCTTTGGGCATTATTGGACATTATCTTAGTTTGGGATCCCCCAGAAACCAACCCTGAAACAAAAAAATAAAATAAAGGCAGTTTACTTGAGAGGTGAAGGGCAACCAGAAGGGAGCAGGGGAGTGAGACAGAATGGGGAAGAAGCGTAACAGGGCACGCAGTTAAGCAGGCCACTGCTGTGGGCAGCTGAAGCACAATCCCACCGGGGAAGCTCTAGAAACCAATTTAAAGCACACTTACCCCAGAGTGATCCCACCCATGGGGAGGGAGCTAGGTATTTATAGGCCAACTCCCATCTGTCATTGGTGGAGGGCTGCTCCCAAGGAGTGTTAATTCCCCAGCACTTCTGGCCTGCCAAGCAGATGGCAAAGTGGGCTCTCTGACAAAGAAGTGTGGGTGCTGGCATTTGAAGTCAGGCAGGTGTGCTCTCAAGAGATAAGGGCTAAAGGATATGAAAGGGTTCCAACTGCATCTGCTACACAGGAACTTGAAGCAATTGGCCAGGAACTTCTGTGCTTGTATGGTCTATGACTGCGCTTTCGAAGTGTGCATACAGAAAAGTGAAAGGCCACACATCAGATAAATCTGCACATGTATAAATCTTCAATTGACAGACAGCACATTAAGACCTAAACCTGGGAAATGCAGCCCAAATGTTTAATCAGTACCATGGAGCTGAAAGTTGTCATCCAATTCTACTATCTGGCTTACTGCCTGGGCTAAACTGTCCATATCTATAAAAGATAAACATAAACTTTTTGCCTTCTTTAAGCTAGTATGACCGCCGTGGTTCAGACCTTCATTTCACCAATGAACTAGTTATTGCATTAGTGTTTTATTCCATCTCCCTGCTTTCACTTTTCATCCTTCTCAATCTGGCTACTGCACAGCAGGCAGAGTGATCATTCCAAGACACAATTCTAATCATCTCATCCCCTAAAACTTTTTATTAGTTCCCAGTTGCCCACATCACAAACTCTGTCTTCCAAGTTCAACAAACAAGGCCTTGTGTGATATGGACCTTGCTTGTCTCTCTGGTTTTCTTCTCAGTTTTCCCACCAGCCTAAATTACTTTCATTTCCCCTGATATCCTTTTTGTGCCTCTGAAACTTTATGCATGCCTTAGCTTCCTCCTGAAATACTCTATCAGTTCCACACCAAGGGCCAAACCTCTGACCATAATTAACTTCTCCTCATTATTGGGTCCTAATTTAGAAGTTAGTTCCTCCTAGAAGTCTTCCCTGATGTCTGCAAGGACGGTGCAGGTACCCTTCCCTTATTACCCTGCACTTCTCCCCTCTTAGAACTCCACACAGGTTCTGTAATTGCCTTGTTGCTTGTTTTCATCTCCATAGTTTGAATGCTCTGTGAGGGTAGAACCATCTCTGTCTGGTTCATGTGACTTGAGTTAAGATTTGCTAATAGTTACTAATACATTTCATTGAATGGATTAAGGAGAAGATCCTCCCTTATCTGGCCTCTGTCACCTCTCCAACTATATTCCTTTGCACTCCCCTCCTCCACTGCTACACACATGCTCCTAAACATACACACACACACCCATTGCCAACACACACTTCCTACAAACCAACACACTAGACTCCCTGTACCCCCACTACACCCTTTAGTTATTCCTATCATAGCACTGTAACACTACTTCACTTCGTGGTCTGCCTGTGCTAACTAATTCAGAGAATCTGCCTAACGTACCTCCACTAGACTATGTTTCTTGAGGGTAAAATTATGTCTTAAAATTGTTTATCTCTCCAGGGCTTACATAATGCCCAGCATAGTGTAGACACTTAATACATGTTAATTAAATGGATCTTTGCTATAATTGGTAACGACGTACTGAAGACTTTATCAGCATGACCTCTAATTCTCAACTAGGCAGAAAGACTCTGGCCTCCTACCTGCCTGGTGTCTGAGACCCATTAGACTTCACATCTGCGAGCCTTGAAATTTTTCATTACCCAAGTCAGCAAGCTACTTTCAGCATTAAAGCAAGATAGAATCACCCAGAGTGACATCTTTGGACATGAAAGTAATCTTTGCTCCTAGCTGGGCGAACCACTTCCCGAAGCCTCATGTCAGGAGACAGCTGAGTGGAAGCCATCTGTCAATTTCAGCAGGGCTCATGTGCTCAGGGAAGATAGATGAAATGTTCTGAGGGTCCTATGGATGCACTCCACCTCTGCAGTAGCTAGCAAAGCTAGGCTGCAGGATAACTGAATTCTGCAGAACATCAGAGTCTTGACATGGAAGGAAGTTGCAATAGCAGGAAGGCAGGTGTGCTGGTAGTGATTACAGACAGGAATTTTTCTATATTATTTTCCTGAAGGCCTTCATAATGACAAGATAGTGTCACATGCAATATTTTAGGTTCTTCCAGCAGTGATGAGACTGCAAACCAAAGGTTTGTCATCTCAGGGCCACTGTGAGGCATAAACAGATGAAGTTACATCAGTGCTTGCATCCTTTCAGACATCCAAAAATTAGGAGAGTATACAACCTGGTTTGCCTATGAGGGTCCCATTTTATGCCTATTGTTCTTGTGAAATTAACAGTGTCCTCTTGCACTCTCAAAAGTGTTCCAGTTTGGATGATAAATTATATGGTCACACTACCCATACACAGCATTAACAGTAGGAGCAGAATCTATAAATAGATATGACTTTGGGTGGCAGGTACATAGGAGTTTTTATATTAGTCTATAGATTTCTGTATTTTTTTTTAATTTTCATTAAAAAAAATCCAAAAAACAAATACCCATGAAAATTTAAATTACCCTATAATTAAGCATAGCACACAATTATTTCAGTCCCCAGTCACCTACCTAAATTGTTTCTCTGCTTTTATATTTTTTAGATTATGTCTAACCGTATCCATTTGTCTAATGAGACCAGCCATTTATCTGCAGCATGTAAGCAATAGGACCAAATTCAATGTCATCTGTTTATTTAAGATGTAAATGATATGCATGTAGCATGGTAGCCTTTGGGAACAAATGAAGTATCATTCAATGTCACCAAAGAAAATACAAATCGGCAAGAAGGAACAAACACTGAAGGTTCAGTCAGCACATCTTTGTTGGACTCCTTCTATGTCAGGCACTACATTAGGTGCCTGGGATACAGGATTGAGTGAAACAGATAAAAGTCCCTGCTCTCCTGGAGCATATGTATTCTCGTGTTAAACTGCCTTTGGGGAGGGATGACATCCAAGTCCTATAACACCCTCAACTTCAATATGATGTTGTCAAGTTTTGTTTTGTGTTTTATTTTTCCCTGTGTGTGTGTCTGGGTGGGGGTCACATAGGAAACATACATCATGCAAAGAATGCTATTTGGATTGATGAAAATCTTGTCTACTTTCACATCTGTTTTCTTCATCTCCAGCTTATTGAGCATGCTTGTCACTGGCAATGAGGTTGTGGCTCCTCTCTGAGGTTTCTGGCATTCACTGGGCTTCTCTGTTTAGTACATATCAGAGTCCTAGGCTGTTTTGTCATGTTTGATCCCTTGACTTTGCTATGTCATCACCATCTTGTGCTGTAGGTTGACCTCACTTAATCCTAATACTACAAAGCAAATTTATCAATATCCAAATGTCCAAAGTAGAGAGATTGGAGGATAAAGTCTTTACTTTGCCAAAGGGATTCTCATTAAGGGACAATTTTCTGAGCTCAGGATTTAAATCTGACCTGATCCACTTACTGAATTTGTGATCTTGGGCAAATTTAAGTTCTTTAAAGCTGTTTCCTCACCTGTAAGTGGGGGTATAATATTTACTTCCCTGAGTTGTTGTGAGGATTTAATGAGATGGTAAATATAGCATTATTTGCACAATGTCCAACATTTAGTAGGCACTTAGTTCCTTTTCGTTTCCTTCTTTTACCCCCACCACCTTCCCCTGCCTGGTCTGTATTTCTTGAGTTGATATGCACCATAATCTAACTAGGAAGCTAATTTGAAGAAGATGGAATTATTTTCAGGTTGAGAGCTTATACTGGAATTAGGGAATGCCAACTTTTAAACACATACTACCCAGCTATCCTCTTCAAATGTCTGTACCAATATATGCTTCTAATCCTATTTACTCCTTAGTCTTTCAGCAAAGATGTGAGCAAAACTCTATCACCTTTACATTTCATTCATTACACTCTTCAAGAAAACTGAGGAAGCTCCATTATTTAAAAAAAAAGTTGAAGAGCACAAGGAAAAACAGAAGATAGAAACGGGGTTTTCTGTTTGTTTATTTTGTTTTTGCTATTAAACATTTACTGGGTGCCATTTGTGTGTCAGACATTATTAAGCAGTTTATATTCAATTTCTCATTTATCCTTCGACAATCCTAATGGGATAGGTACTATTATTGTCCCATTTTACTGATGAGATTGAGGCACAGAGATAGCCTTTAGGTAACAACTGAGTGTCCAGGATCACATATCTACTAAGTGCCAAGGTTGGGATTTGTGCCCAGGCAGTCTGACTCTAAACCAAGTCACCAATATCAGCACCTCCTAAAAAGGTCAAGGCCTTAGCAAGCTGAATCACAGGAACTATCATAGCTTGATCTTTTGCTCTACAAGATCTCTTTTCAGATCAGGAAAAGGAGAGGGCAGTAGTTTTGTCTGAGAACCTTGAAAAAGTATTATCAGAAAAAAATGCACTATCGGGTAATATGCTCTTTTATGAATTACACCAAGCAGTCATCATTGGAAGGCTCGTGGTCCGTCAAGCAGGAGAAATGTTACCATGTCATTAGGTGGAACATTTTTTTCTTTCATCAGTCATAGTTTTCAGTGATCTCATACTCAGTGCTCATTAGAAACTTAGCAAATCCTTTCAAGGAAAAAAATGCTAAAGAGCTCATCTGATAGAGATGCTTATTCATTTTTTTTTTCATTTTAGCATTGTTATTATTCACAGTTTCAAATATTTCAGGGATGTAGGTTATATGGTATTTTGATTTTTTTCATAGGCTGAAACTACTAAAATTGTGAATTCCAATTGCACGTGGGGACTCCTACCCACAATGTGCACAGCCCTGTTTTTGTTTGTGGAAAAGGAAATGAGTGGATGGATTTGTGAGATCTTTCTTTGCCCAAAACTGTGTCTTTTTTTTTTTCCCTAAAAGTCTGCCTTGGTACAACCAAACTGTCTCTTGGAAACCACACAAAATTGTCTGACACCCTCTAGGGAAGTTCAGGTTCTGAAAGGACTCAGGGAGGAAGAGGAGGCAGGAAGGGAAAGAACAAACACTAACTAAAAGCCAATTAGGTGCACCACATCAAATTGCTACTATCAACCCACTTTCTAACCTATAGAAATGGCAATTTCATATGGTTTAATCTAATATTAAATGTAAAGTCAGACACCTTTTTATTTGTTATCACAATGAACCTATAAGGTAAGAATTATTACCATTTTACAGATAATGAAACTGAATTAAATGCTGAAGTCATTGTCCTAGTTTGGGTTCCTTAAAAGCCGACCCAGAGACAAGGACTCCATGCAAGTAGTGTATTTGGAAGAAAATCTCAGGAAGTACTGGGAAGGGAATGGCAACATGAGACAGGGAAGAAAAGCAGTTTATTATGAGGACATTGTAAACTCTGGAGAACTACACAAACGTAATTGTATTATTAGACAGCAGGAAGCATGAATGGTATCTCCTCTGGTTAGTGGTCTTATAGCTGTCCAATCATAACCTACAGTTGATTCCTGATTGTCCTGGTGCCTCTGATCTTTCCCAGTTTGATGTCTTGTGCTTTTGTGGCAGGACATGGGTTATGAGGTTAGAATGCTACAAGTTCAAATCCTGCCTTTGTTAGTACTAGCTGTGGGACTGTAGCAGACAGCTGGGCCCTGCCCATGCCCTCTGACCCTTACCACTTCAGTCCACACCAGCCCTATTTCCAGCCTGCTGTGGAAATACTGGGGCATTAACATACTGTCTCAACCTCAAGCAGCCTGAACCTATGACTAAGGACAGTTTGTGTATAAACAGCCTAGCTCATATGTCTCCCCAAGTGGGAGAACCCTGCAACATGTGTTCCTTACTATTTCCCTTCCCTAGCAGGATCCAGCAAAACTCATCACCCACAAATTTGCTCAGCTAGAGTTTAAGCTTGACCATGAAAGTCAAGTGAGGATTTGGAGAATTAAAAATAACCATTCTAATCATTTCTGTAAAGTTTATCTTTACAGATTGCCAGGCATCTTCATGATATCAAGGAGTTTTAAAAGATCAAAACAAAGTGAAATTTTCTCCTGGACTGTGGAAATAAAGAGATTATTGTACCTGTGTTTCCCTGTATTGTCTTTCTCATCCAGACCAACGTGGAACTAGGCAAAAGTTGTAGTGAGATATTGCAATTGGCGTTTTCCTTCACCATCACCATTTTTTTGTTTCGCAGATCTCAGATTTATCTGCTTCAAATCCCAAGCTGCCTTGTTTTTTCAGCCAAGGCTGCAAAGATAAACTCAGCTTGTTTGGTGAATTAGAATGTAGGGCTGTCTTGGCTGCTTTTCAGTGTCAAAACCTGCAATAAGCTTGTTTACTCCCCCGTTCAGTAAGGAGCAAAACAGAAGCATTCCACTCTCCCCAGATCTGCATTGGCATTGCAGTATTGACAGAGGTAACCATTTGTCTTTTGTCACTGCAGCCGGTCAGCATGACACCAGACACACGTGTGCTGAGGAAGTGTGTGGATAGATAGTCACTTGTTTGGCTACATCCACAGCTTAAATTTGGTGTCCTCTGGAAAATGTAATGTTTCAAAGGCAGAATGATATTTCTGTTCACTTATTAAGGGATGACTAACTTGCTTTTGGCTGCACTACAAATGAATCACGGTAACAATCCCCAACTTGCGACTTCTGGTGTTCTGATGTAATGTATTTCTATTAAAAGAAGAGGAAAGAGAGTGGGTGAGAGTGAGATCATGCAAAGACAGAACATAACACCAAGGGAGCTAGTGTAATTTATGAACTGCAGGGGCCAGATCCATCCACTTCAAGGTGTTTTCTTGTGTCCTGGATGATGATACCTTGCCAGTTAGTACCCACCCATTTACAGTTATAACATAGACCTTGATCAAGACCTGGAATTTGGGGGGATTCAGTGAAGAAAACATTACATTTAGGGATGAACACCAGATATTCCTTGAAAGCATTTTTAAACAATTTTAACTTAGTGGCACTTGAAAGGCAATATTTGGGGGCAAATGATATAGGTTAGAAAGTCAAACTACAGTCTCCCTTTTTATGTTTTTAAAATGTATGCAGCTTGTTTGAGAGTAGCAGAAGTGGAGGAGTGAGAACATGAGACAAGGAAGGGAAAGCAGCCCATAAAGGGGGCGTGATCAGGCTGACTCCCACTGTGGGTGACTGGAGCTCCATCCTGCTGGGACTTGGGGAACTCACACCTCCTCTGAGTCTCCCCTCACAGGTGAGACGACTGGGGGACTGCTTGAGGCTGCTCCCAGAGCATGTTAATTGTCCTGCATTGGCAGAGTGGCCTTCCTGCCTTCCCTCTTCCCTTTCAGGAAAAAACAAATAGAAAAAAACTGAAAGATACTGTATAAGATCCTCTAAACCCACAGGTATTTTTCCTATGTTAATCACCACTCAGGATTGGGTACTTCCTTCCTCCCTTCTGTACTCTCCTCTACAAGGTGTCCCTGCTGTCTTCTGAGGAAGATCTGAGTGTGCCAAGGAGAGGCCGAGAGGAAATTAGACTCTGGCCTGTCGTGACCAGCAGCCTACACTGGCTTTGTCCCAGGCTCTGGCAGAAGGGGATTATAAGAGCCAGTGCCTCCCCGGAATGGGAAGTCACTCAGAGAAGGGAATCTTTCTTTTTTTTTAATCAAACCTATTTTCTTGACCCTGTTTTCCTTCTGGGTTTCATTTACTATCAGATCTGCCCATTGTCCTAAAAAGAACTTCAATATTTTGGAAAAGCATACCTCAAGCAGCTGTAATACATTTCAAGATATGTATGAAGTTAACTTTCTCTCACCCAGTATCTAATTATATAGTTTGTAGATGCCACTCATCTTAGAAATTATGTAGTGTCAGAACTGGAAGGGTTTGTTTTTAGAGATTAGCTAGATTAACACCCCCTTTTCTTTACTGATAAATCTGAGACCGGAAGTCTCAGATCTAAAGAAGTAGAGTGACATCCCCAAGGTCTCTGACACTCCTGTGGTAGGTATCAGAAGCTACTGGAAGCCAAAACTTTTTATCATTGGATTCCATTGTGTCCCCATGGCATTTTTTCTTTGTAAGGCTGTCTTTGAAAAGTTGTATTTAATAACTCCAGAGGCTAGATGGAGATTAAGAAAAGTCAGTAAGCTCAAAACCCATCCCCTTCATTACTTGTTAACATTGCCATGTGATATTCCTATCTGAAAATGAGGTTTGGGTGTTCGGAATATTTCTGGTCTGTCTTATTATTGGACCCCAGCTCTCTAATTGTGGCCATCCTACAGTTCAGTCATATGCACTGCCAGTCATTTGAACCCGGTGGGCTGACAGTTCCTTACTTTTTCCTAAGTTCTCTTCATCCTCACTACTGAATTTGTGTTGGTCTATGGTAAATATTCTGCTGTGGAGTAAGACCTGATTTAGAACCCTTTATTACTGGGTCAACTTAGGTGAGTGATTGAAATTCCCTAGGCCTCGTTGTATCAGCTATAAAATGAGGATAATAATTTAACCACTTTCATAGAGTCTTTGTATTGAATAAATTTTAAAAATTGTATAGAAAGTACTTAGCAGACTAATTACTATTATTATTTTCATTCTTAACTTGAAGGGTGATGAGAGCAAAGGCGCTAATAATTTAAACAATATATTCAGAGTGTTAGAATGAATCTCACTTTAACATTTAGTTCTGGGCTCTATTGAAGCAAATATAATAATATAAATAATAATAATAATAATAATCAAAAATACTGTGATTGAAATTGACATTGGATTGGGCTTCACTAGTTCAAAGTACTTGGCATTGATTACTATTAGGATCTTCCCTTTGTTTTGGACATTGTATCTCGTGATTTTCCATGAGTGAGTGCAAGCACGCTAAATTCAGGGAAATTATGCTATTATTGACAGCATAGTAGATTTGATGAGTACTTCTTGACTGAGTGTTGAATGAGTAATCTAGAATCCATACATAGTCATAGAATCATGGATTATATGTTGATTCACATGACAGATTCAGACTGAGTTAAGGATCAGAACTATCACTTTGTGTCATTTTCCCTTCCTTTTCTGAGAAGAGAGTCTCTTAGCTAGTTCAATAATAAACTTGTATGCATTGTGGTTGTCTGTTTTCTGGATTATTTGAAACATAGCTTCGATCTCTGGCTTCCTTTACCCCCGTGAATATATCTGGTAGCACAGTTTAGAACATCCACTAATGTTTCTACTGCCCTGGGTGGGGCTCCTTTAGGAAAGTAAATCAGGACATTCTAAAACCTTGTACAGGTATATGTCCGGGTAGCATGTGCAGTGTGTCTGCCCATGGCTATATGGATATCTGAAAGTGAATTGTGTGTGTTGTCATAAGAACCAAAGATCAGAACTGAGCCATTTCAGAAGTCATAGAAAGGAGTCTCAACTCCTCATTATAACTCTTATTATCCTCTCACCTCTTATCCCACAGTAAAATCCCACAGACTCCCCCTACCTGGTTGCTTTGTCACTCTGCATCATCCTGCCACTCAGAAGCAAGAGTGACACATGTTCTACCCACCACTCCATTGAAAAGTCAAAACAGCTGCATCTTACAGCAGCTCTGGTGCTGAGTTAAGAAACCTTTTCTCTCAAACTTCAATAAGGCTCTCACTTACCAGGACTCTCTCCTATGATCTGATTGTACAGGGTTTAACATGATGTCTGCTTTCTTCAATGTATGGTCCCAGGGGTCATAGCAGTAGATCTGCAGAGTTGGCAGATCACTAAATAGTTTACAACTCCCCACCTAGCAGGGCATGGTCGCCTTAGAGAATGAATGGAAAATATCCCCTTGCTATAATTGGGTTCAGCCCTGTGGCTTAACACCATCTTATTTGGCAATCTTTTTCTCTTGACATATTTAGTAATCACTCTAAGGGAGATTTATTACACTGCTCATGGGAACAAACAATGCACTAAATATTACACATATGCATGCTTTCAATACCACTCCTTTTCTAGCCTATTCTGAATCTTTCCCCAAAGTCATTCTTTCAACACTTATCAAAACTCTCTCTTGTCTTTAAATTCCTCTTAGCTCTTCTCTCTTCCAAAAAAACCTTTTATATTTTGGAAATTTGTTGTGGTTGGTAGTTATTTTAATCAAAATTCACTGGGCCATGCTTAAAGAAGAATGAATAAAAACACACTTTCACAGCTTAAAACCATTGAAGATATTTTGCTCACTATTAATCCCAAAGCATCAAAACAAACATTTAGTACATGGTTAGGCTTGTGAAAATAGCCTCCTAGGTATCTTTGTGTGTATGTATATGCATGTGGGTTTTCATATATATATTAAAGAACTCAAACTATTTCAGCCAAGCATAATACAATGAAGTGTTTTCTGAGGGTTGGTACCCATGAAGAGATGCAGGAAAGGGGGGCACTGAGAATTAGGATTATTAACAATCCATGCTCTGTGCTAACAAAAGGTGCCCCTCAGACATTTTTTTAAAGCATAATACCCAGCCAGGTGTGGTAACTCATGCCTTTAATCCCAGCACTTTGAGAGACCAAGGTGGAAGAATCTCTTGAGCCCAGGAGTTCAAGACCACCCAGGACAAGATAGCAAGAACCGATATCTACATTAAAAGAAAAATTAGCCTGGTCGATGACACACGCCGGTAAACCTAGCTACTCCTGAGACTGAGGTGAGAGGATTGCTTGAGCCTAGGATTTCAAGACTGCAGTGAGCTGTGATCTTGCCACTACACTCTAGAGTCTGGGCAACAAAGTGAGACCCCCGCCCCCAAAAAGCATAATACCCCATTCACCCAGGCACATGCCTAGCAAAATGTCTTTAAAATTATCTAGGACAGACTTGAGAGAAAATATATCAGGGTCAAAGAGAATGTTCAAAAGGTTATGAGTTGTAATGGCACAGCTACAGTATAGCAACTCTGTGGATATTAAATTTGATATTCCTATGGATTAAATGTTCTTCATTCATCAGATATGCAGTAGTGGCTATCTATGCTCTTGGGAGAGTCCACTCAGTGCTAGGTACAGTTCTAGATGCACTAGTTTACTTTACACTCAACAACTTGACTGCCACTGGTCTCATTTGCAGACTAGCCACATTTTACACAGAGAAGGTGAAGCCATCATGAGGATAACTGGCTAGCTAATTAAAACAGTTAAATTAGAGAGCCATGTAGCTACCACTGAAACAGTAACAGGGTGCCATTTTAAAAAGCAGTGATTAGTCTCACCACCACTACCTGAATGATCTCCCCAAGCCTCAGTTTTCTTGTCCGTAAAATGAATTGTTAAGAGAATTTAAGACATGAAGCCCTAACACAAGGTAATAACTCATTTAAGTCCCTTACTCTCACTGCCCCTCCCCTACTGCCTCGTTTTCTTATCTTAGACAATAGATTACCCATACTACATGCTTGAACTTGAGCACTTATGATTTTTAGGGGCGAGGCATAAAAGCACAATTCAGCAATTATTGCTGGCAAGAACCTTCAATCAGATGCTAACATCGCCAACCTATAGGTGTATGGTGAGAAACTAAGAGCACAGGTCCCGGAGCCAAACTGCTTTGTGAAGCCCAGCTCTGCCTCTTACTATGTGTGTGACCCTGAGCAGGTGACTTGGCTTCTCTGTGTCTCAATTTCCTTTTCTGTAAAATGAAACTAGTACTTGTACCTCCTGTATAGTTTGTTTTAAGGATGAAATGAGTTAATCTGAATAAAAAGCCTACAACTGTGCCTGGCATGTAATAGGGACAGTTACATTTGTGCTTGTATTCTCCTGTGCACTTTGATGGTAGGTGTCTAGTACCTGGGCATAGCAAATTCAACACGGGGAAAATCCAATTGCTCTCCTTTGGCATGATTCCCATGTATCCCATTCGGCCATGTACAATCACAGCTCCCTTTCCATATATGCAGGCAAGGAAATCCAGAGAATACAAGGACCCTCAAGGTGAACCTCTTGTCTTTTATGGTAGAGAGTGATTGAATTGATGAGAAAATAATTTAGCTGCCCTGCAAATTAGCAGCAAAGGACAAGCCTGCAGAGGACCTCTGCATTCAGGATTACAGCTTAGGTCACTTTTTACATTACATTTCAAGAGGGAGACTGAACAGGGGACCTACATAATATTTTCAACCATTACAGATAGATTAAGTCACAAACACAGAACATGTGGAAATAATGCTTTAATGCAGCACTTCTCAAACCTTAGCTGCATCAGAATTCCCTGGAGGGCTTGTGAAAACCCAGACTCCTGGGCTCCACCCCAGAGATCCTGATTTACCAGACCTAGGGTGGAGCCTGAGAATTTTCATTTTTGACAAGCTTCCAGACTGTGCTGATGCTGCTGGTCTAGGGGCCACAATGTGAGCACCACTGGTCAAATGTGTGTTCTGCATCCTTACTCCCTGTTTCTGGTCTAAGGTTATAATATTTCATTTGAACTCTTTAGCTTAGAGATGGAATGAATGACTCGTTCCTTCAAAAACCAGAGAACAGAAATAGTTGAGCCTACAGAGGTAATATCACTTATTAATGTCTACCTTTTGGTAATAAACACTGACTGTCATTTCTCCCCACAGTTGCATGCTGCTGTGACCAAGATCCAGGTTCCAAGGCCTGGTTTTAATTACACGTTTGCCCACATATGTATCCTGAATAATGATAAGACTTGCATCGTGGATGACATAGTGCACGTCCTGGAAGAGCTAAAGAATGCTCGGGCCACCAATCGGACCAATTTTGCTATCACATACCCGATCACTCACTTAAAGGACGGCAGGGCTGTGTACAATGGGCACCAGCTTGGGGGTGTCACTGTGCACAGCAAGGACCGAGTGAAGTCTGCAGAGGCTATCCAGCTCACCTACTACTTGCAGTCAATCAACAGTCTCAATGACATGGTGGCCGAGAGGTGGGAGTCCAGCTTCTGCGACACTGTCAGACTGTTCCAGAAATCCAACAGCAAAGTCAAAATGTACCCTTATACATCCTCATCACTGAGGGAAGATTTCCAGAAGACCAGCCGTGTGTCAGAACGTTACCTGGTCACCAGCCTGATCCTGGTGGTCACCATGGCCATCCTCTGCTGCTCTATGCAGGACTGCGTCCGCAGCAAACCCTGGCTAGGCCTGCTCGGGTTGGTGACCATAAGCCTGGCCACCCTCACTGCAGCTGGGATCATCAATCTTACTGGGGGAAAATACAATTCCACCTTCCTGGGAGTCCCTTTCGTCATGCTAGGTAATTATTACCTTTCATTTTTGTTTCCTCCCGCTGGTGGTGGTGAGTGGGTTCTTAAAAAGCCATGAGTAGCTAGCTAACAACTTTCTTTCATTTATAGTGTCTTCATTTTCCCAGAAGTCCTGGGACCAATTCTATAAAGCACTGGTCATCAGCAAGAAGCAACCTAATCTGGTAAATGTGCCAGAAGCCCAAAGTCCTGGGTTCCCGTCCTGGTTCTCCATTAAGTAGCTTGTGGTATTTAGCAGATAATAATCTTCCCTGTACCCCAGTTTCTTAGGCTGGCCTTCCCCAGAAACAGGCAAGGATTTAGAGACAAGGAGTTTATTTGGAAGGTAAGCCCAGGAAGCACCAGTATGGGAGTAAGGAAATGAGACAGGAAAGCAGACAGTCCAAGGCATGTTAATTAGCAGGTTGCTGCTTTGGGTGCCAGTCCCACTGGGGACCTTTGAGAGATCTTGTAGAACACACCTCAGGAGAGGTCCTCCCAGAGGGGTGAGGAAGTTGGGCTATTTACCCAGAAACCTTGTGGGATCCATTGAAGGTTGCTCCCCAGGATAGTTAACTCCCCAGCACTTCCCAGGGAAGACTGAGCACACTCCTGCAGCTAGAGGAAGCCCTCAGGTGACTTTGTAGTAGTAAGCCTTCAGCAAGCTTGAGAACAGTGAATGGCAGGGCATGTGGCTTGGGCACTGATAGTGTCTGCTACTTTCAGTTTCCCCACCTTATAAATAGAGTGGATGTGAGCATCACATGAAAGGACATGATAACTATACAAGAACTTTGGAAGTGATGTGTGAGACATCATAGGAAGGTAACTTTTTCGTGTTCTTGCTATGAACTCAGGAAAATGTTATAATGTGATGTGGTGATGGTGACATTGTGCTTCCAGTATATTCACTCTGGGAGAGGGGGCTACAGGAATCCTCTGATAGGAATAGTGGTCAAAACAAAGCCATAGTAGTCTTAGCATTAGTTGCTCTGTCCATCTGGTATCAAAGATGGCATTCCCAGCAAGTCTGATGGCAGGGTTGCTGTAGGCCAAAGATTCAAGAGGTTAGCTTTCCCCCTTTTCTGTGGCAATTTCTCATCAATTCCTTCAGCAAAATTAAAATGGCATTTGGAATCAGATACTACGTGACAAATGAAGTGGCACTTTTCATTGACTGGGAAATAATCACAGTTGAATTCATTAGTATGCCTTATGCCCTGTTTCGGAATAGTAGAAAATAATTCTTAAGAATCTGATTGTAAAATAAAATATAAGCAAGAGCAGGTTCATAAATTTTGCATTCAAAGCCAATGTTTAATTCTGGTTTTTGATGACCAGTCTTAAAATGTCAATATTTCAAATGACCAAGAAGAAATGCTAAGGGTTTTGCACTACAAGTCAATAAGTTATTGTCCAGTGTTTAAATTTGCCCATCTATAACATAAAATGGCTATGCTTAACCTAAGAAAATTTAAGCAAAACTTTTTGACTTGGCATTGAGATTTAACTTTGAGATTTCCTCAGGAAACCTCAGCTACGTTATGGTAAAATGATAAGCAGGGCTGGTGGGGCTGCAATGCCACAGAATTACTTTCTGCCCTAATGCTCTGTGGCCTGTGGGAATTGAGACGGAGTCAATAAATATATACTAGTACTTTTTGTCAAAAGTTGCATATTGTGATGAGACTGAGCAGCTTGAGAACTTGCTAGATCAGCTTACTTATCATTGACAAAACAACAGAGAAGGCTGCTGTACTTCCTCCTGAACTCAGCCTGTCAAGAAAGCAGCATAACTTCCCTCTTTAAAATAACCCCAAGACTATGTGGGCCGATTGTTGGAATACAGGGCAGTTCCTTGAAGAGAGTAGGACTGAGTATTGGTAGCTTCCACAGAGGCTTGAGTCCAAGTTTAAATTAAGGTGTTTAGCTCACGATTAGTCGCATGCTTAAGTGTTTTGGAGATGGGGGTGTGTTTTATTTTGTTTTTTAGCTTTTCATTTTCAAAATACAGTGCTTTTTTGTTGTCGCTTTTGTGGGAGGAAGATAAACAGGAATAAGAAAAGGGTGGGGAACTGAAGGGAGATAGCAAGGTTTTTAATGTGAGGAAAAAGGATATTGGAGCTAGGAAAAAGACGTGCTGGTTTTATGACATTCCTGGTTGTTACTAGTGAACTCATAGCATGTTAGAATATTTTAAACTTCTTAAAAATTAATTGTACTAAGTAAGAAAATCACAATATTAAATCTTCTTAAAATTAACTTTAAGTAAAATAAAATAGCAATATTAAAAATGTCTTAAAGTTAATTTCACAAGGTAAAATGAAATTGTAATATTCAAAACTTCTTTTTTTTTTTTTTTTTTTTGAGTTGGAGTCCTCACTCTTTGTCACCCAGGCTGGAGTGCAGTGACACATTACCGGCCAATGCAGCCTAGACCTGCTGGGCTCAAGCGATCCTTCCACCTCAGACTTCCAAGTAGCTGGAACTAAGACGCACGCCGCCACGCCCGGCTAATTTTTGTGGTTTATTGTAGAGACAAGGTCTCACCAAGTTGCTCAGGCAATCCTCTCGCCTCGGCCTCCAAAAGTGCTGGGATTACAGGCTGAACCACCACGCCTGGCCTCAAAACTTCTTAAAATTAATTTTAACAAAATAAATCACAATATTTAAAATTTCTTAAATGTTATTTTTTTGTACTTTTTAAGAAGGCTTTAAGTATCATAAGTAAAAGTCAACGCAAAATAGACTATGCCAGATATTACTGATGCAGGGAAGGATGTAAGAGATAAGATGGAAAGGTGCTGTTAGCAGGGGAATAGTTTTTAAAAAATAAATTCAGAAATAGTAGTGCCACAACTCTGCAGAGACTGAGTATCGCTAAACTTTATGTTACAGTTCGATTCAGAAAATCTGGTATTTGCAGTGAAAGAGACCATGCACCACAGGTGCCCAATAAGCCCTTGTTTGTAATTTGTGATGAATGATACGTACATTGATTTGATGGCAGTTTTCCCTGCTGACAATCAGTGTGCAACCTTTCTGTACATTTGTTGTCCAAAGAGTTCTCAAATTACTTAGTCACAACATAAAAGGAAGCTACATGTTTTAGTAGCTAAGGCCCATTTGCAATAAACACTTTACACGATGTAATGGGTGCTTAATATACTCATAAAACTAACAGTGCCTGGATTTGGAATGGTTGCCCTTCTGTATTTCTCAGATAAACTCTTCATTCTTAAGCGTCTGATTGTAAAATAAAATATAGGCAAGAGCAGGTTCATAAACGTTGTATTCAAAGCCAATGTTTAATTCTGGTTTTTGATGACTAGTCCTAAGATGCCAATATTTCAAATGACCAAGAAGAAATGCAGTGCTAAGGGTTTTGCACTACAAGTCAGTAAGTTATTGTCCAGTGCTTAAATTTGCCTGTCTATAACATAAAATGGCTATGCTTAAGCTAAGAAAATTTAAGCAAAACTTTTTGATTTAGCATGTTATGTAAATACAATATCAAATCAAATTTTAAAAATATAGCCTCGTTTAGAAGAAAATGTATCTTAGAAAAGGTCTCAAATGCAGACATTTCCTTGGCTGTCAATCGGTCTATAATGTAGTAAACATTATAGATTTAAAATTCAACAAACTAAGCATTGTCAGTGTGATACCGGTCACATAAGGCCAGATCCAGCCAAATGCCAAAATGGCTGTAGATTTAGAATGGAAAATTTTAAGACCACATGTGTCAAGCAGTATTAACCTGACAAAATTCCAGAAGAGGAAAGAATCTGAATAAACTCTGAGAGTTCAACATAATGGGATGTGACTGAATGTTTCTAGCCAAGATGATATGTGACATCTCTGGCAATAAGAATATATCCTACACAGATGAATCATTTTGGCAATGATGTAAGCATAGATACATCATGATTTCGATTGCTTTTAATCAGTGTTGTGCATATCAGACAATCTCATTTCTGCCAAAACCTCTGTCCAGATGAGTCAGATAGTGTATTTAGAGCTAAAAAACTAAAAGGTCTACAGTATTATAAATACTCACTGGCATTTTTTAGTTACTATAATTTGGAGTTTGTTTGGTCTATACCTTTTATCATGCATAAAATAATATCCCTTTTTCCAAACTATATTACTCTCAAGTAGTGAGGTACTTGAATTGCCATTTGTAAATATTAATATATGATGCTCATCATTTTAATCTGTTATGGAGTTTTATTTAAAGGATGAAGTTTACACTATTGTTCTTCAGTTGAATATGATTCAAGAAATTGGCATAGGTTTTGTATGTGCAAGCTGTCCTTACAGGCTTAATATTTCCACAGCTTTGCCGATCAGTCAGAAATGAGCAAAGAGATGGAATGTTAGAGAATATAGAGGAGAACAGAAGAAAGTTTCTTATTTTTTCTACATCTGGAAAGTTTACTGTTTCATGTACATTCTGTAGAGCAAAAAAGGGGAGACTTGAAGTCATGGTGAAAAATAGCTTGGACATTAGTTTCTACGTGATAATCTAGTTTACATGATAATCTACGACACAATAATCTTTGCATTTGTCAAGATACAGGAGCCCCAGAGATTGGATGAGAAGAAAAATACTCTTTGAGCCCTTTTTCAAATATCTGAGATTTTGAGGTGTCAAATATCAGATCCAGGGTGCCCTCCTCTTTTTGAATTATCTACTAGGCTATTCAGATCCAAGGATGTGAAAGGAGGAAAGGATGTGGATTAGTGCTAGAAAAAGAATAATAACAGGGAAGTTTGGTTTCTTTCAGCTACATATGCTAAGATTATTCATATTTGGTGGAAACCAGAAGATCAGGTTCAGTTCTTCAAGAAATTGTTCTCATGTGATGCCACTTGAAATATGATGCAGTATATGGAGCTCATAGGAAAGGAGGTACAAAAATTCTTGTGCAAAAAATTTAGTTCCAGCTGAAAAAGTGAAACTCTTTATTATTTTTGCTCTAAACTTAAACAAACTTGAAAGGTTTTGCTTTTCTGATGAGTATTCTGATATATTCCTAAAATCAAAAGAGCATATGGGAAATAACAGCCAGATAATAATAAAACTTAAACATTATGAAACTGCCAATATCCAGTCATTTTTTACCTACAAAATTTGTACCAATATCCAGCCATTTTTAACTACAAAAATGGTAATTTTGGATGGCTAAACCTAATACATTATTGTAGAAATCCATTACTTGCAACAATATTACAATCTGCATAATGGACTATATTTGAGTGTTATAAAAATATTCTGCTTACATATAAATTAGTAATAAGGTCAGCAATTTCTAGAAGTAAAAAACTGGTTTATCATGATTTTGTGCACATTTTGTGTAATCTACTTTAAAATAAGACATTTTATTTTATAATATTTTCAAAAATTTTTGGTAATAGCCCATGGTCATAACAGGACTAATTTACAAGAAGATTGTGTAATCTGGTTTTGTAATTAGTTCTCATCCTTTTATTCTTATGTTTCACCAATCATATTACAGTGAGGGGTGGATGGAGAGAAGTAGCTTTGGGGAGAGGGAACAAAATAAATTTTATTGTTCTATTCCTAACCATAAAGTAAGACAAGAGTAGGACTGGGGATGTAGGTCTAGGAAGACAGAAGTCAGGCAAACAAATGCAAGGGAATTTTGTATTTGACCCAGGACTCCCAGGTATCCTCTGTGTGATCTATCTACCCAGTCTTACCCAGGGAATGGAGAAGTGGCAGACCCTATAAAGGTTGGGCAGCACGAGACACTGGGACACAGCTAAAATGGACTCTGAAGAGAACCACCTAGTATCTATATTTGGACTAGAATCTCAAAAAGTCATGACTGGATAGTCTTGACCAGATGGGTCTATAGGAGCTCACAACCAAAGCAGATTCACAGTCATTGTCAAGGAAACCCTGCATTTCACCTAGGCTACTTTATCAGCCAGGTACCAAAATGTAGACAGATGGAGCCCAAGAGAGAGGGATTCTAAAGCCTCTTCTCTGCATCTGCATTGATTGGTGTAACAACACTAACCTTTCTTTGCCTTATCAGTAAAATAAATTTCACATCAGCCAGCAATATGTATGTGTGTGTATAATTTATATGCATAATATATATTGCATATCACATTACTATATTATATGTCATATATAATATGATATGCAGTAAGCTTACTTATGAATTTATATAATAGCAATGTGTTTATAACATGTTATCTACATTGTTTAAATGTTTAAATATAAATACTATATATTTATCTGTATATGGTATATGCTATACATTCAAGTACTTTATATGTAAATATATAAAATGTTTAAATAAGATATGCCATATATACATACATTTATTATTACATCTGCCTTTTATATAAAATGATATTAGACAATGACCATAGCATACATTATTAATATACACTGGTTTTAAATAGTGCACCTTACACACACTATCTTAATACCTTATCTTTAAACAAGGAAGAATTATTAGAAAATTCATGTCTAGGGCTCTTTTTTGCAGCTATCTAGTCAATGAAAATCATTTCTAAGGTTAAAACCCAAAGCTCTGATTCAAATTTTAAAATGTGATGCATCGCTGGTACAAAGAATAAGATCTGTGTATTCCCCTGATGTGAGCATCTGTCTTTACTTAAGCAGAGTACACCTTTACTCTTACTCTTAACTGTGAGACAAAACAGGTTATGATAAACCAAACAATTCAGCTTATAAAGTAAATGTTTATAACAGGCAAAGTGTAAATGTAACCCAATTAATGAACTTCTCCCTGAAAATAAATGTTATTCTATCCAGATATATATACACTTTAAATTTCTTCTCAAAAAAACAAAAATCATGAATTTATGTTGATGTCATCGAAAGACAAACATATGTAAACATGAGCTACTTAGTGAAACTCGTCTAAGAATAAAATATATTTTAAGTACATTTCACTCATGCATTATATTCTATGGTTTTTTTAGAAGAATGTAGTAATTTTATTTTCATATATGAAATTTGGCACTGCCTAGGCATGCTATAAATGGCTTCATTGACTCACGATATTAAATGTTTTCACACTAAAACTGAAAGATCATTCATCAGCAAGCCATCCCGTTTCTTCATCTTCTCAGCCATTCCTCACTTTGAGTTCCTCAAAATGAGGAAATACTGCTAGTATGGCAAGGATTAAAATGTGAGTAGCACCTGAAGGCATCAATCAGCCTCTGTGCCGTGACTGTGTGTACCAGGAAAGGCAGGAGAATCTGAGCCTAAAGAAAAATCGGACTTATAAAATCCAGAAGTACAAACTAGATCAATTTGCCTATGATTATTCATCAACAAATAACAGCAAAAAAGAATCCAGATCATTCAGACTGTCTCTGATAACAAAACCATTTTAAAAGTTTAAAATATGATCCACTTTATGAACAACTTTCCAGAAGCATATCTACTGGGTAAAGTTAGGTTAACTCTCAACTATTTGTTAGTAGATTCTTGCCTTACTGGATTATAAACAACCCTGAAGGCGTTGGTCAGGCCACAGAAAAGGATCCAGGTGAGAGTGAGATTTAATCTGTGAGTGTGCCTGACAGTCACCTTGAGTGACTGGAGGATTAGCCTGTTGAGTTTTTTTCTACCATTAGTGTTATCATCTGGGCTGCTTTTTCTCTTCATTGACTCCAAAACCTGATATAAAAATTATTTGGAAAAGAGGAAAATTATTAGCCTAAATTCTTCAGCATTTTATTTTACTAGATGACAATTCCAAAGTCTACTGCTAATAAAATTAATAAAAGCAGTTTCCTTTTAAAAATCACTCTCGGCCAGGCACAGTGGCTCAAGCCTGTAATCCCAGCACTTTGGGAGGCCAAGGCAAGAGGACTGCCTGAGCTCAGGGGTTTGAGTCCAGCCTGGGAAACTTGGTGAGATCTCATCTCTACAATAAATAAAAGTTAGCCAGGCATGTTGGGGCACGCCTGTAGTCCCAGTTACTTGGAAGGCTGAGGCGGAAAGATCAGCTGAGCCCAGCAGGTCCAAGCTGCAGTGGTCATGTGTATGCCACTGCCTCCAGCCTGGGCAACAGAATGAGACTCCAACTCAAAAAAAAAAAAAAAGAAAGAAAGAAACCACTCTCTTAGTACAAATCATGCCTAAATGTTGGCAAAGAGCTCTATTGTCCTTTAACCCAGGACCTGACTGAAAACCCTCTTTGCCTCAATGCATTCACTCATGAATAGTTAGAACTTGGACGTGTGTATGTGTGTGTGTGTGTGTGTGTGTGTGTGTGTGTGTGTGTGTGTGTGTGTGTGTGTGTGTGTATCTTGACACATACTGATATGCATGTGATCTTATGCATGTAACAAAAATAGAAACAAACATCTTAAATGTGCTTTTAAAAGGCAAGCAAATGTTTTCAAAGCCTCTTTATCTGCAAAATTTGAGGAATCAGTATGTGTTGTTTAAGAGGTCTCTGGCAGTTCTTCAGCCTCACATAGACTGCAAGAGAAGGAGTGCCCTGGGATGATGCAACATTCCTTGGAATGTGAGCATGTCAGGATGTTGATTCCTGACATATCTTGAAAAGTATCTTCAGTCCACATGTAGTATCTGTTTGCCCACATCTGTAAGATTTGGCTTCAGAGTCCTGCTTGCTGGACTCCAGCTCCAAAGACAAAAGAGCGATGAATGATGCTGATGCTAAAGAAGGGAGCCACCAGAAGAGAGAAGAAAGTGGAGAGGAACAGAACCTACCAAAATCTATTTATCTCTGCCTTTCCTTAACTCCATTTGGCCCGGTTTCTGGAGTGGTAGTTAATGATTAGGCCATGACTGTCTGGAGGAAAAACTGAGAAGTTAGTCTCTGTGAAATTCTCTTACCTGCCATGTCCTCTTCATTCCCTCCCCATTTCTATTCTCTTTCCCATTCCCTAGACCTAAGGGAAGTTGCTTCAGTAGACCACTGTCCCTGATGAGTTTGCATACAAAAGACACCCTTGAAAACCAAAACCAAAGAGAATTCAGCTGTCATTCTAGAGCAAGTATTCTGGGGAGCAGGGCATTCCTCATGTCCTAGGGCTCTTGGAGTGTGTCTCCCCTTGAGTCCAAGCCAGGAAACAGGGTCCTCACAATTAGGCTTTCCTTTAGGGTAACAGGCCAACCTCTTCAGCATAAATACCCAGCTGTGAGCTGGGTCTAGTGCCAGCCAGGCACTCCAGGCTGTTAATCCCTGAGAGGCCCCTGTGGCTGTGTTGGCAATCGTCCCTCCCTTGACTGACTGAGCTTCAGGAAAGAGGCCCAGTTATGGCATCAGCAACTGTCCCAGAAATCCAAGGAGCTCTTATAAGACACCATACAACTCCATTGTGGAGTTTAGGGTATAGGTATCTGCTAGAGAGGTGTGGCTTGAGAAATAAGAATCTAGCCTATTGGG
Organism: Carlito syrichta; assembly: GCF_000164805.1. Lineage (NCBI taxonomy): Eukaryota > Metazoa > Chordata > Mammalia > Primates > Tarsiidae > Carlito > Carlito syrichta. Next base: position 144,265 of record NW_007058414.1, read on the forward strand.
AATGGTGAGGGCTTTAGAGGCAAGGGAAGTGATGACTAACAACAAATGCTGAGTGATCATATTCTTTCTCAGGGCTTCCTCTAGCCTCTGTGAGTGTCTGCTTGCGCACACCTGTAGCAAGAGGAATAAAGGAAAGGCATTGTTTCCAAAAAGCCCATAAGAATAAAATGAGAATTCTCTTTGGAGCTGCCCCCAAAACCAAAAACATATACAAAAACAGTCAGAACCCAATACAAAAAGCTCAACCTATAGAAGGACAAGGCATTTAAAATGCAGCGACAGAACTCAAGACAAGCCAATAGCTTACTTTTGCTTTTCCTTGAGTTTGATTATTTTCATTCTGGACTCTGGAGCCTCACTCTTGTCACCTAATAGCCCTGTTAATTCAAATTTCTTCTTTAGATTAGCTTCTAAGATAATTTAACAGCAAAGTAAGAAATGGATTCTTACTGTATTTTCCAACAAGAGTCAGGATCAGATGATGTCATTACAAAACATCACACTGATTTTTTTTTCTTACATATATTTTTTATTTTAAAATTGTGGGGTACAGTTAAGGATTAGGTATATAAATATTCATTGTGCAGTTACCCTTATCACACTGATTTTTAAAGAATTGCAAAACATTTAATTTAAATTGTACTATACAATTAATTCTGATTCTATAGACATTCTCATTTTCTTACCACATTTAATGACTCAGTACTAAAGCCCTGAAAAAGTTTTAAAATATTTTTTTTGTTTCTGGAAATTAAATGCCATTAAAAGGTCACTTGCCATTTACAGTGACCCCTTGAAGTGTGTTTTCCCCACCAAAGTTTACCTGCTCAACATGGCCCTAGATAAAATGGTCAATATTGTTTCTCCAGGGTGCCCCAGAGGCATTAATTTTCTTTTTACCTTCATCATCAAGGGATCAGTTACATTTTTTAATTTATTTTATTTTAAAGATGTGCAGTACAATTCAGGATTAGGTATACAAGTGGTCCCCACTTTGGCTGGTTTGAAATCAGGTACCCTTGCTAATGTTATGTGCCCCCCCTCCCCTGGCAGTTTCCAGCTACTGCCAATTCCTTTCTTATAGTATTATGGTAAATGTTCAGGGTTCATGTTCTCACTCATAAGCGGATTGGTTACTTTTAACCAAAGGTTTGTTGGTCCATCCTGAGAACATAGTAGAAATAGACAACAGTTTTTCCTACCGAGACTAAGTTAACTACCTAAATATAGTTAACAACAAGATGCCAGTCAATTAGTGCATTCTTTACTTCATGTCTGGGGAGTTTAGGTACCTCCAATTTAATAGAGGCCACAGTGCTAGTTATCAAATTGACAATCTTGACCTGAGCTCTAAAAGTGGCTGTAAAATGATGCCTAATAAATTAAGATAAATGCTAAGTTCCTCGGAGGAAACAGGTCTATATCATTACTGTGAAATGGGCATTTGGGTTTGAGGCCAGGACTTCACAATAAGAATATAAGTGCCAGCCTAGGCATGAGGGAAGACGTGTGCTTCATTATTGTACACACAAGATAACAGTGACTCACTTTGTTCAGCATTATGCTTGACTGGAAATTTTAAATTCCTTTTTAAAAACAAGACTATTGTACCACAGGGTAAAGATTTTATTATCCTCAATAATGGGATTGAATGTGCCAAAGTGTGAAAGCAGAAAATTAGATCTGCTGATTCCAGTGCCAAGACAGGGGTTATTAAAAGTCATAATGGGTCACTTTGGTGGGCTTTCCAACGTTGCAATGGCCTGGAAACTGAGGAAGGCACAGTGGGGAAGTGTCTGGCTCCAACCAGGAGAGGTGGTAGAAGTCGTGCTAGATCAGGTCCCAGGCAGTAAAATGGAGCCAGAACATGAACACTTGCTGTGCCTCTGCTATTATTCCAGTATTGCTGGAATACTAACAAGGGAGGCAACAGCACTAAGCAGTTAAGGAAATAGGTTACTGACCTGGCTCTCTCCCACACAAGCATGCCAAATAGTGCGGAAAGCCAACAGAGCCATTGCCTGCTTGATACGTCATCTATGAACAACCAAATTACTCAAATAGATCCCTGAAGACAAATGGCAAGTCATAAACCTTCACACCAAATGCTAATTTTTATCAATAACCAAGAGAGTTCCTATGAATCTTTTTTCTTCTGTATTTTCTTCCATCTTCTTCACTCTAACTCATTCCTGCTTAATTTTGCTTCCCTCTTTCTCAGATTTATTGCTTCCTGCTCTGATGTTTGGGAAAGAAAAAAGGAGGGGCTGTGATTTAGTTTCCTGTCAAGACTCAAATTAAACACACTACCTCTTTCTCACGAGAGCCCTCCACTTGGTCAATTTCAAATGAGGTGACAGGACGTTAATTCAGAACCCTCTGCCCACCACACCTTCCTCTAAACTGACTCCTAGCGAGATGTAAAGCAAAATGATGTGTGTCCATACATTTTCTCTGGAGGGTTCCAACACAAACTGTACCAACAACCTTAAGCTATTGATATATATAATCCCCATGAGACATAGGCACAAGTCCACTTAGCACTCTATAGGCAAAAGTTCATGTAGCTTTCTTAAGCCGGAGGGCACATGAAGATCTTTGCTCCTCTAGCTGCCCTTTCACTAACCATTAACATTTACAAGTCACCAAAATATGGGTTTATCTCCCCATAGGAGAAGTCATTGACATTTACAAACCTGTCACCCCTAGGGCTGGTTATATTTCCCTTGACCCAGTAATCCCTCATGATCAAGTTGGTTCTCCTCTTAAAAGAGATTAATTCTTTAAACTTTTGCTCTGGTCTTTTTCTGCCCCCTTAGGTCATGGATTATATGGGACTTTTGAAATGTTATCCTCCTGGAGGAAAACTAGAGAAGACCAACATGTTAAAGAGAGAACTGCAGCAGTCTATGCAGACTCCATGCTCTCCTTTTCTCTCACCACTGCCATGTACCTGGTCACCTTTGGCATAGGGGCCAGCCCTTTCACGAACATTGAGGCAGCCAGGATTTTCTGCTGCAATTCCTGTATTGCAATCTTCTTCAACTACCTCTATGTACTCTCGTTTTATGGTTCCAGCCTGGTGTTCACTGGCTACATAGAAAACAATTACCAGCATAGTATCTTCTGCAGAAAAGTCCCAAAGCCTGAGGCACTGCAGGAGAAGCCAGCATGGTACAGGTTTCTCCTAACAGCCAGATTCAGTGAGGACACAACTGAAGGCGAGGAAGCGAACACTTACGAGAGTCACCTATTGGTATGTTTCCTCAAACGCTATTACTGTGACTGGATAACCAACACCTATGTCAAGCCTTTTGTAGTTCTCTTTTACCTTATTTATATTTCCTTTGCCTTAATGGGCTATCTGCAGGTCAGTGAAGGGTCAGACCTTAGTAACATTGTAGCAACTGCGACGCAAACCATTGAGTACACTACTGCCCAGCAAAAGTACTTTAGCAATTACAGTCCTGTGATTGGGTTTTACATATATGAGTCCATAGAGTACTGGAACACCAGTGTCCAAGAAGATGTTCTAGAATACACCAAGGGGTTTGTGCGGATATCCTGGTTTGAGAGCTATTTAAATTACCTTCGGAAACTCAACGTATCCACTGGCTTGCCTAAGAAAAATTTCACAGACATGTTGAGGAATTCCTTTCTGAAAGCCCCCCAATTTTCACATTTTCAAGAGGACATCATCTTCTCTAAAAAGTACAATGATGAGGTCGATGTAGTGGCCTCCAGAATGTTTTTGGTGGCCAAGACCATGGAAACAAACAGAGAAGAACTCTATGATCTCTTGGAAACCCTGAGGAGACTTTCTGTCACCTCCAAGGTGAAGTTCATCGTCTTCAATCCATCCTTTGTGTACATGGATCGATACGCCTCCTCTCTGGGAGCTCCCCTGCACAACTCCTGCATCAGTGCTTTGTTCCTGCTATTCTTCTCGGCATTCCTGGTGGCAGATTCTCTGATTAATGTCTGGATCACTCTAACGGTTGTGTCCGTGGAGTTTGGAGTGATAGGTTTCATGACTTTGTGGAAAGTAGAACTGGATTGCATTTCTGTGCTATGCTTAATTTATGGAATTAATTACACAATTGACAATTGTGCTCCACTGTTATCCACATTTGTTCTGGGCAAGGATTTTACAAGAACTAAATGGGTAAAAAATGCCCTGGAAGTGCACGGGGTAGCTATTTTACAGAGTTACCTCTGCTATATTGTTGGTCTGATTCCTCTTGCAGCTGTGCCTTCAAATCTGACCTGTACACTGTTCAGGTGCTTGTTTTTAATAGCATTTGTCACCTTCTTTCACTGCTTTGCCATTTTACCTGTGATACTGACTTTCCTGCCACCCTCTAAGAAAAAAAGGAAAGAAAAGAAAAATCCTGAAAACCGGGAGGAAATTGAGTGTGTAGAAATGGTGGATATTGATAGTACCCGAGTGGTTGACCAAATTACAACAGTGTGATAGTGTCTGCTTGGTATATTTTCACCTTAGGTCTTATCAGGAGCAAAGAGATTATGTTAATGAAACAATTAAATTCAAAGTTGTTCCTTTCTTTAAGGATAGGAAACAGGCATTTTTTTAAAGTAAAAGACAAAGTGGGGATGGGGAATGGGCATGGAATATTTTCAGTCTTTAAAACAAAAGAGTTGTTATAAGAATTTACACACACACATGCACACACAGACCCTGGGAGACCTATAGTCTCTTAAACTAAGATCAAATAGAAGAAAGCTTATTAAAAAGCAAGATTCTATTTTATCCACACTGCAGATGTTGCTGGTATTGTGAAAAAAACCTACTGATTGAAAGGTCAGCTGCGAAGGCAGAAATAGCTTTAAGCATTGTTCAAACAATAAGGTTTCGAGAACTTCTGCAGAGCAGTAGCATCAGTCATGATCTGTGGTTTGAGGTCTTAGCTGTCTCACTAGCTCCCCAACATCCAAGGAGATGCTTGTGAAAGTTCTGACCAGCAAAAAGCAAGCCAGAGCCTCAGAAACATATGTAGTAAAGTGACCATTACCCATGGACTGAAATTGAGTCACCCCTAAATTAACCCAGGTGAGGCAATTTTGTTGTCTAGAATGAACGTATCATATTCCCCCATTGATATACTTTTGACATATTGTATAGTTTGGTTTGTTTAATACACCTTAAAGCCAATGACAGTGCCAGCACTGCAGACTTGGTGTAATTCTATTTTGAAATATCTTGTCACTTGTCACCAAATGGGTCTGCTTTATTGCAGTCTTGGCAGGAGGATCCAGGGACCCAAAACCACAGAGCCAAACTCAAATACTTGGCATAATGGAGGAAAAGCAGGTGTCAACTTGAACCCGGAGATAGTGTCTCCATTTTAACAGCAACAACAACAACAAAAATAACCAACTGGTACAGCTGTTTGTGGTTTGGTCCTACATGCATTTTTTTTGCATGGATGCCCAGAAACATCCACCCACACATAGCTGAGGAAGGAAAAATGAACACTGAAAGAGTATTTGCTATAGCTTACAACCTGTAGTGTCAGTCTGCCTTTTCTATGAGATATGCCTACTCAGAGACACACAGAAGAAAAAAGATCTTTGGTAAGTTTAAGTCTGGACACTGAGAAACCTTGTAGATGTGCAGGAAGATAAAGGGCCAAAAGGGAAATAGATTAGATGGAAATGAATATAAAAAGTAGTGACCAATACAAATCTATGAATGAAGACAGTCAAACTTTCCTGCTAAACTGACTACACCTCACCTTCCTGGCCTCCCACACACACATTTTTTTTTTTGAGTTGGCGTCTCACTCCGTCACCCAGGCTGAAGTGCAGTGGCATGCTCACGGCCACCCCAACATTGACCTGCTGGGCTCCAACGACCACACACCTTTTTTGATGCCCCTCTATTTCATCATAGTAAGGTTCTTCTGTACATTAACAAGCCTAGGATATTTATACTGTTGACTTCAATATCTACATGGGAATGGTTCATGGATCTAAACAGAAGTGGTTTGATCTGGAAGGGCTGTGTATGTTGCCCCAGACCCCTGCATTTCTTTAAATCTATAAAAATGAAGCTAAAACCTGGTTATATTTGAAACAAACATCTGCAATACTTTTCCCTTTTAGAAATAGCTTACTTAAACATCTTTAGTGGTAAGCATTTCCAAAAAGCATCTTATCCTTCTGGACCTTAGCAGACATACTGTACTACTTCCCCAGCCTCCACAGAGGGGGAAACTGAGACCTAGGAGAATAAAGCAACTCAAGCAGGTTACACCACTAGAGGATTTCCATCATTTTAGCATGCCTAAGACAGGGCAGGCCAATTTGGGGATTTTCTAATAAGACACCTATTACTCCCCTCAAAATACATTTCTAAGGAAGGAACATAGGACTTTATTGGCCACAGAGAAGACTTTTTTAATATTTGGGATTTAAATGTTTGGGGTTCAGGTTTGCCATGTCTTTCCAAACAAAAAAAAAAAAAAAAAAAAAAAAAAAAAAACCCAAATGATTCTGATGTAACCACACCAAGTGCAAATCTGTGCTTTCTATTTCATGTACTGTTGTTCACATAGTTCTAAATACATGTGCCGGGGATTGTAGCTAGTGCATTACACACTTGTTCAGTCTCCCCTGCAGACACACTAAGCGATCATACCAATGTGTTATGCACTCAACTAGAAGATAATAAGCTTTAATCTGAGGACAAGTACAGTCCTCTCAAAAGGGCAAGTTTGCATAATAGATCTTCAATCAATTCTCTCTCCAAGGGGCCTGCAACTAGGCTATTATTTATAAAACACAAATGAAGAGGGGATTGGTTTGATTCTTAAATCATATGTTGCTAAATCATTTTCTGAACAGTGTGTTCTAAATCAGTCATTGATTTAGTGTCAGCCACGTGGAGCGCCTCAGCTTAAAGCGACTCCACAAAACTGACATGACACACACACCAATTAAATGGATTTTGTTGAGAATTTAATCATTCAATTTGGTCAACTGGAATAACTTACTGTGGAACTTTGTTTTATGACAGATAGTAGTTTTCCAACTTGATTGAGTCTCTGTATACCCTGGGATATTGTATTTTTAAATGAAGGGCATTTTCAAACTTGTCAACTTCTCTTTTTCAGCACTTGAAATCAAGGCTTATGGAATTCTGACTGTGAAATGAATTTTTCTATTGGGGGACTATGCATGCCAAGATTTATTATTTATTGTTAGATAATTATTATTTATTTGTTAATGTTGATTATTGTTCTGATAGCATTGGTTTAGCCCCACTATGGAGAAGACACTTTAGAAGTAACTCAGAATCACATCACCATAAAATTTAAGTCTTTACTTCATCAAGTTTTACATTTCGATTTTCTATAAAGAGGGAAGAAATGACCCCTTGATCACTTGAAGAAGCTGGTTTTTTCTTTCAATTAATTCCAACCAAGACATTAATGTCCACTTTACCAAAGAAACGTATTTGGTTGGTTTTGAGTTGGTGTTTGTTGTTTGTTTACCAAAGAAAATATTCATTCATCAAAAATATTTCTCCTGGTCAACTAAAAAACTGTGATACTTGGGCTTTTTTGACCATTCATAAGGAAAATAAAAGAGTCAGGGTAAGGGTGATATTCTCTCATTTAGTGAAACTCGGCAGAAGATGTAAATTCACAAAGAACTTGGTGTTTGCAAAAAAGAAAATGACACTTGAAATAAGGCATAATTATTTAGTCTTACAGCAATGTTGCAAGAAGTAGCATCAGAGCTCCTCAGGTTAAAAGAAGTGTGGTTTGTTCCAGAGAAAAAAGAAGATAAACCCTCATGAAAACTTCTCTCCATTGTTCCAGCTCTTAAGTTTTATTTTAGTGTGTGGGGGTGGGGGGGGTTGTTTTTTGTGGGGGTTTTTTTTTTTTTTTTTTTGGTGTTTGTTTTACTTTAGTTTGCTTTGTGTTTTGTGTTTGTGTTTGCTTGTTTTGCTTCTCCCTTTTCTACCACTTTCACACCCTCATTTTTCAGACAGAAATGAAATTATCAGATGCCATTCTCCATGATATTGTTATTTATGCAAGACACTGCTCTAAACAAGGCCCTTGATAATCCTTTTACTTTAACTAACCACCACCCAACTGTAAGTGGCATTCTGAAGTCATGATACCACTTTTCTCCAGCCTAGTCACACAGTTTGCCTGTGTCTATCACAAGAACAGGTGGGATAAGCAGCTGCCTTGGGAGTGTGATGTGAGGCAGAACCTCTTGTACACAAATGGTATCTTCCTCATAATGGCTTTATTCCTTTGGATTCTATTAAAGTACCCTGCAGCTTGTAGCAGTGTTTGACCTCTGTGACTCTGTTTTCTCATCTGTAAAATGGGGATAATAACAGTAAATATCTTTAAGCTCAGCAAATACTTACTGAGTGTCTAATATTGCCAGATACTGTTCTAGAGACTGGGTACACAACAGTGAACAAATCAGATTTTTAAAATATTTGCCCTTGTAGAGCCTATGTTTGAGGGACATTGCAGGTTTACTGTGAGGACTGTGTGAGATGACATTTGGAAAGCACACCTGGAAGGAACTGGCAGAAAGAAGAAACTCAAGATATTATTATTTGTAATTCATCAATTTCATATAGTATCACTAGGGCTCAGGATATAAAACTATAGAGACATAGATTTGGGCCCAAGATTAGAGCTTAAGATGCAATGAGTTGCCACAAAAGGTAGTTAATTTCCAGTCATTTTTAGGACATTCAAAATTAGGCTGGGTCACTCCTTAGTGGCATTACTGTAAAGGGGTTGCAAGCCCTGGATGTTGGCGTTGGACTATGATCTTTGAAAAAATGGGATACAGGCACTTGGGTTAGGGGCCGTGGAGAAGACAGTACTGAGTATTTAATAACTATGCCTAGCTTGTTTGAGGGAATTTGAACATCCCCTTTGGGTAATTTGTTTTTTTAATTGTGCTAAATAAAAAGCACCAGATAGTCAAAGACATAAAGTTTCTATTTTTTTTAAAAGCATGGCAAAGCCGCAATACAAAGAAAAATATTAAGTTTGTACTATAGTGGATTTGCTGGCAAAGAACTGAGAATGGCTGCAGCCAACACATTGCAGAGTTCCTCCCTGTGGTGGTTACAACTGTTTATTTCTGTTTCATGCCAGCCCAGGAGAAAGCAAAGAGGAAAGTGAATGAGCTAGAATCCGTTCACCTGAAGACAGTGTCAGTATGTCCTTTCCCGTCTGCTTCTCACCTGCCCCCCTTCTGCCCAGGTGATCTGTTCAGTTCTCTTTGATATTTATGAGGACTCCATGGAAGGAAGAGAAAGTGAGGTGACCAGAGAGCTATGGCTTCTGTGCAGATTTTCGAGCTAGATTAAAATCAGCATCATTTGATTAGGAGCCTACCTGGTGAGGAAAGAAGACTTCTTTTCAGAGTACAAAGAAAGCAATGTGTACTAAGCAGGCAACCCACAGAGAAACCTTGGTGTAGTGTCCCTGTGAAATATGTGCCAGCTTCCTTTCCCTCCAGAATATTGACACCAGATGAATCTTTGGATAGAATTAAGCCTATCCTCTTGTTTTTTACATGAGAAAATGGAAGCCAGGAGCATACATGCAACAGCATACCACCTCTTTGGAAGGGCTGCTCTCAAGTGAGCCCTACTCTGAGATGTCTACACCAAGCTGGCTTGCACACGCTTACAGCAGCCTACTCTCAAACAATTGTGGAGAGAATAAGTCTCATTCATCTTGACAATGTTTGCAGTGGGCAAATAAGCAATTATAGCCATGGATATATGAGTGCATTTAAGGACAGGTGTGTCCTGGCCACAGATACGCAAAAGCCCAGTTCTCTTGACTCCTAGTCAGAAGCTAGATATGATATAGGTTGATGGAGGAAGTCAGAGAATAAATGATGCTACTATGCCTGCTGGTTCTGCTTCTTCTAGTATAACTTCAGGCATAATGTAATCCACCTGACCCAAGGGCAAGACTAGGAGAATCGCTGCTTGGCCTTCCCTGAAGCACAAAGGAGGTACCAATGGCTGATCAGTGCAATTTACATCATCATCTGCCCAGTCATGATAAGGAAAGTCTTGTATTGAAATAGAGGAATATTGGTCCCACTTTGCAGCATCTGATGTGAGGTTTGAGGACTTCACACATTGGGAGCTACAAAGTGCTTTGGCTAATCCCTACAAAATGACAGACTCCACCTTTTTTCATTATCCCAGGCTCACGCTTGGGAAAACCCATAAGATTTTCTTTGGCAAAACAATGTCTTTAATTTTCCCAGATGAACCTTGAACGTGTTTAGCTCAGTCTTTCAGATATTTATTCTTTTAACTAACATCCTGCCAAAATTGTCTTTGCCTGCTCTTCCAGAATCACCAAGTCATAATGCCTCCAAGAGCTATAGATGACTGGGAACAACTGGTAATGACACATTGACTCTGCTTCACACACACACACACACACACACACACACACACACACGTACACATTCACATATATACATCTAGCACAGACACATGTCCATGTACACACATGCACAGCACCTTTTACAATAATATGCCTGACACATCTGAGACACATTAAAATGCCTTGGCAGGCCCAACCCTGCGGTTCTGAGGAGTTCAGCAGGCCAAGGCTTCAGCTGTCTTCAGGAAACCATAAAAAAAGTTATCTTCCCCGTCTATAAATTTCCTATGTACGAGCACATTTGAGAGCAGTCAAACAATACACTTTAAAGCAAAGAAACCTGGGGAAGTGAACATGCCTTGCAATTTAAAAATTGCTAAGTAACAGTGTTATTGTGGGAAAATTGCAGTTGTTAGAATTTTCCAAGTCATAAGCAAACATATCAGACCCAAAACCACAGAAATATTTCCCAAGGTCTAGAATTGTGGAATCTTTGTTTTTGTGATCCAGAGAAGGGGGAAAGGAACGGGAGGAAGGACATATGAGGTGGTCCATTCATCTTGTCAACTTTTAGTCTTAGGAAGTAGTGAGCAGTTTCCATTTATCACTAATATCATTTTGATGAGAAAATCAGTGTATTTCATCCATCTCCAGGAAAGGAGTACCATCTAGGAAAGCCTGGCAATAGACAGCATCAGTTTAGGAGAAAAGTCACACAAGCAATAGAAGATCTATCCAAGACCAGAATCTTATCTTATACCCCTCCACACACACACCACACAGTTGGAGAGTAGGCAGTAAGAAGAACCCTAGTACAGTTGCTAAAATTCTAGGCATAGAGTTTGGCAGGAAAAAAAGTAATTATTGGGGAACTGAAAACAATCAAATCTGTGGAATGATTGACTATATGAGCTGAAAAAAAATAAGTTGTCCAGGATTCTTCATAAGATAAAGATAAGCCGGGCTCGGTGGCTCAGCCTGTAATCCTGCACCTTTGGGAGGCTGAGGTGA
>NW_007058414.1:155820-197522 GCF_000164805.1 Carlito syrichta
ATTCCGGCTATTCGGAAGGCTGAGGCGGAAGGATCGCCGGAGCCCAGCAGGCGAGGCTGCAGTGGCCGGGAGCGAACACTGCACTCCAGTCTGGGCAACCGAGTGAGACTCCAACTCAAAAAAAAAAAAGATAAAGATATAGAGACTGAATATGTACTTTTTAAAAATAAAGTAAAAAGATTCCACATTTTATTTTGAATTATTTGCCAGAATTTCTCCTCAGTAACTTAGAATACATTCAGGTTGTCTTCCTATTGTTTATGATCCCATAATTCAACCACTTACTATTTGCAGTTTACACTTCGGCTTAGAACCCATGAGTAGCATTATCAAATGCTAGGCACAAAGGAAGTTTCAACTTGGTTTTAGTAATTTCTGGGTCAAATTTCTCTCATTCCTCTAAATGTACAAATGTTTCAAAGCTGTAAAAAGTGCATCTACATAGCCAAAACAATTCTTTTTTTAACATCAGAGATAACTTCTGCCAACAATTATTAACAACAAAATAGTCATAACAGTTAAATGTTCCTTTAACAACTCAGTTTTGGTTTGTGAGAAAATAAAGAGGAAGACAGGCTATACCAAATATTTAGTGATGTTAGAAAAGATACTAATCCTAGACATAAACTAGTTTAAATATTAAAACACACAGTCCCTCTCTTACTGTCATCGCTAGTGAAAGAAATTCCTGAAATTGCATATTGTTTTACAGAGTTTTGGACTAAATCACAATAAATTTTTAAGTTGCATCCATGGCAATAGATTATGACTACAGTTTGTCAGAGTAACCACTATTGCTGAAATCTTATCACCTATTTCTCCAGAAAGATCCCTCAGTTATGTTGTGTTTCCTAGTATTTTACTTGGGTTTTTTCACACTAGGCAAATAGAGTATTCTTGTAGTAATAAACTATTTTAAAACTAGGGGGGGAAATATCCAAGTGGTAGATCATAGACTTAATTCAGATTGGTCAGTTTTGAGACAGATAAGCACAAAACCCTACTGGAAAAAAGAATACAGTCAAACCCTGAGCTTGATAGAGTGTGAGCCACATCAGTTTTATCCATGATAGGCAGCACCTGCTCAGATGAAATTTAATCAAAAACTTAGAATAACTTCTCACAAACAGTTAAAATACTTTCTAGCAAAGAGAATTAGCAAACTATAATTTTTAGTCAAGAGACACGCACACAATCTTTCTTATGCCCCTCTACTTCATCATAGCAAGACTCTTCTGTACATTAACAAGCCTAGCTATTTATACTGCTGATTTGCAGTATCTACAGGGGAATGGTTCATGACTTAAAACAGAAATGTTTGATCTGAAGAGGCTGTGCATGACGCCACAGACCCCTGCATTTTTTTCACATCTATAAAAATGAAGCTAAAATCTGGTTACATTTGAGGCAAATGTCTACAATATTTTTTCCTTTTAAAGATGGTTAAAGAAAATTAATATAATAAAATATGGCCAACCCTTTCAGGAAAAAAAATTGTCCTGTATTTTTTACTACTTGAGTTTCTCTGATACCTAAAATATGTATTTACATCATCCCACACCTACACAGAAACAAAATCAGCAGGAAAACCATCCCACTGTTGATTGGCAATCCCACAGTTCCTCTCCATCTGACCAGCTTTCACTGGAGGGCAATGTTTCATTCTTGCACATGGAGTTTATAGACTGTAAAAGCCCCCAAGCCACTTAGCACACTAAACCTGGGAAATGGCTCATGCCAAATACATTGAGTTTTTAGTTGACTATCCTTTCATATTAAAATCCAATTTTCCAATGAAGCATCCTGTTTTCAATCTTGATATCAAATTTTAAGTGTAAAGCTATAAACTTATTGCTTTCACTTTTTTCTTTTTTATTCATTTATTTTTAATTGACATTAAAAAAATTTATATATTTGTGGGGTACAAGGTGATGTTTTGATATATGTATGCATTGTGGAATGACTAAATCAAACTAACATATCCATCACCTCACATACATTTTTTTTTTTTTGCTTTCACTTTTTCAGGCTTATTTCTTTTTTATTTATTTATTTTTTTTTTTTTTTCATTAATCAGTATTTTTTATTATGGTTTTGTGGGGTACAGTTAAGGGCTAGGTGTACAATGACGTTTCATTCAGGCACCCTGTAGATAAGAAGTGTTTTCCCATCAGGCTTATTTCTAATCCTCTAAAAGATACACACCAAAGAGCTGCATGCAGTGGGCCAGGGAGATATCTCTAGTTGATTGTTTTCCTTTTCTTTTCTTTTTTTAATGTCCAAGTATTTCCTTGATCTTTAACAGTAATTAGTATGTGTTCTTTGTTGTTGTTTTGTTTATTCCAGATGAGCAATCACAAAAGTGTATATGACTCAATATCGGACATGTAGAGGCTTGGGTTTTTTGTTTGTTTGTTTGTTTGTTTAGCAGCAGGTGTCTTTTTATAAAACCTTGCATATGGTGCCTTCTTTGGCTTAATGATCACAATGTTACACCTCTGTCTCTGAAGAAAGAAAAGGAAAGCCCCGAAAAGAAAAGCCCCGTTTCCTAGCCTTAGTTTAATATATAATCACAAACAGGGCCATAAAATTGGAGCAGGAAGCACCCTGTATGCCTACATGCCTGGGCTTTTAGGAAGTCAGCAGAGGCCTAAGAAAAAATGTTTGATCTCTTCTTTCTGTAGAATTATGATTTTCCATGAGCGTTTATGTTGGGGAAGAGGAGATTCTGAGTGTATTCGTTATAAGTCAACACCTGTATGCAGATAGACGAGAAAAACCTTAGAGAAAAGTAACAAAGCAGTATAGGCCGGGAGCAGTGACTCACACCTGTAATCCCAACACTTTGGGAGACTGGTGGGAGGATTGCCTGAGCCCTGGAGGTGGAGGCTGCAGTGAGCCATGATTGTGCTACTGCACTCCAGCCTGGGCAACAGAGTGAGACCCTCCAACTCCAAAAAAAGGCAGTACATTTGCATAGGGTGTCAAAGCAATTGTCAGGAGTTTGTGGGTGGGTGTTACTTTTTAATTCATTTCACAGGGCTATCTGAATGGACAGGTGATTATCACTGTCACAAAGAAAGCTTGAATCCCAAATTATATGTTACAGGTACCAAATTACAATATTGATCTCGTAATGTAAAGAATTGGGATGATTTCAGATTTTGTTTCAATAGTACTGAGCTGGAACCCAGCAGCTGGGAACAGCTAAAGAAGTCGCACTCATACTTCTGCCTGCTAAAGTCCTTATTTAGCCCATTTCCATGGAAACTGAAATCAGATCTCTCTCTCTCTCTCTCTCTTTCTCTCTCTCACACACACACACACACACACACACACACACACACACACACACGAAAAACGTCTAGAGTTTGGCGTGTATGTGCATGTATGTCTAAGGATACATAGGATAATTTCTGTGTGGACACTCTTTTATCAGTGAAAACTCTCCATCAAATGGAAGAAGGACCAGACATCCAGGCTGACTTCCTTTTTTAGAAGCCAAACTTGTAATGCAGATGAAAAACTCAGGTTAGAAAAGTAAATATATCACACCAGGCCTTTGCTACCAATTCTTTGGGGCATTCCATTTCATAACTGCATGTTCAATTAATTTAGCTAACTTGGAAATATTTTATGGTGAGAAGACATCCGCAGAAACTAAATTTAATCCCTTGGATTTTTGCCCACTTTGCTTTACTCTGAAGCATTGACATTTCCTGAAATAGCTCAGAAAATAAAGGCTAAAGAAAAAGAGAAAGTGAATGAGTCCGTTTTAATTTTTCAACATATACTTGGTTAAGTTTCCATCCTAATGGCAAAATATGTGCACGCTCCAGATTTATGGAGGTATCTTATAATAAATGATTCTTCCTTGAAGAAAAACAAACATTCAAGTTGCTGCCTATAAAAGGGCACTGATAAAACCTGCAGTAAAGGTGAAATACTGACCCTTTCCATACTCCTACAATGAGGTCATCAGGCAACCTGGATACCTTCTATACATGAACAATTTTTGAGAGGGAAAAATATTTTACTTCCCATTTCTGCCCTTTTGTATGAGAAAGATAAAAATGGGGTTTCTTTTTAAAGAATTTTCACTTTAAAATGGACTGTAAATGATGATTTTGGATCTCGAATTAGGTTATTTTATCATACCCCTCTGCAAAGTTGGTGAGTATTGCAACTCATAAAGTGTTTAGCCTTTGCTGGAATCCAAAATGGGATGAAGAGCTGTATATTTCAGCTGACAAAGATCAACAGGACGATAGGGCTTGATCTTAAACATAAATTTTGTCCCCCCCAAAAAGAAACCCTCACTACAGCATATTCTTATCTGTGTTTCATACATGAATGTCTTGTAAAGTGATGAGGGTGCTGATAGTCTGTATTCAAAACAGGGGAGGGGAGAAAGAAATAGTTATATTTTATAAAATGGAAATGTCATTTGTAGAATTAGAAAACTGATAAAGGCTTAAAGTCTGTATTCAAAACTTCCGTGGGGTGGGGTGCAATGATTTTATTTTATAAAATGAAAAACTCGTTTCTTAGAATTAAAAAGTAATCAAGACTGAAGAGTGAGGGATGGGAAAATTAAAATGTTTCATACTAATGCATGGCTCAAGATACCAGATCCTGCCCTCTTGGGGGAAAGTGTTATATCCCCCCAGGCTCTATAATGAGACGCTATTTCATTATCTACACGAAAATCTTCATTCTGTAGAAAGCATCACTGACTCATGGAATTTTTTTAAAAATCCCTTAAGTCACACCACCAAGTTCAAAAATATCCATTGGGAGGGAGCCCTAAAACAATGTGTAATAAGTACCCATCACTACAGCTGGAACAAGAACACAGATGTTAAATCTGTAAGAATGCTGCGTCCCATGAACTAGAAGCCACCAAATAAAGGATCACAGGTTGTTATATTTGTCTGCACTTATATGAATTAAGAAATGTAGGGGTTGTTAGCAAAAGGGCTCACCTAATTTTTTACTTGGCCTTGCATTATAGAAAAATGACTAAATAAAACCCTGAAACTCTGGGAGTAGTACTGAATGTGATTAATAGGCCTTGGGAACTGACATCTCATGGCTAAAAAGTAAATTTTGGAATGATCCAGTCTTACTGAAAAAATTCTGTACATACACACACTGAGTCAAGTGCTTAAACTTGAAATAATTATAGTTGTGGGATTTGTATCCCAGCACTTCTTTTCTGGATGTGAAAAGAAAATCTGGGAATTCAACAATGTTATGAAATAAAAATTCACAATATATCTTTACTTTCAATCATTCTGGAGTCTGAGAATTTCCTTTCTATTACGAAAGCAATGGAAAATCTTTTTTTTTTTTTTTTGAGTTGAAGTCTCATTCTGTCACCCAGACTGGAGTGCAGTGGCC
The DNA here is from genome assembly GCF_000164805.1 of Carlito syrichta. Lineage (NCBI taxonomy): Eukaryota > Metazoa > Chordata > Mammalia > Primates > Tarsiidae > Carlito > Carlito syrichta. The sequence continues at coordinate 161,224 of NW_007058414.1, forward strand.
GCTCCCAGCCACCGCAGCCTCGACCTGCTGAGCTCCGGTGATCCTTCTGCCTCAACCTTCCAGGTAGCTGGAACTACAGGCGCACGCTATCACGCCCGGCTCATTTTGATTTATTGTAGAGATGAGATCTTGCCAAGTTGCCCAGGTGGGTCTCGAACCCATGGGCTCAGGCAATCCACTCACCTCAGCCTCCCAAAGGCGCGGGATTACAGGTTGAGCTGCCAAGCCCGGCTGGAAAATCTTTTTTTAAAAAAAAAATTGTAAAAATAGAGTCTTTCTATGTTGCCCAGGTTGGTTTTGAACTCCTGACCTCAAGCAATCCTCCCACCTTGGTCTCCCAAAGTGCTGGAATTACAGGCATGAGCCACTGCATCTGGCTAAAGATCCTAACAAGTGAAAATATGTGGGTCACTATATTAGTTAGATTTTTTTCCTCTCTCTCTCTCTCTCTCTCTCTCTCTAGAAATACTCCTAGCCGCTCCTTATTCTTGCACTGTTTCAGGTGATTTTAAAAATCCCTATACTTCAGCCAGTATGGCCTAAATGTTCCCCAAACTTTTGTGGTTGTAAGCACTCCTGGGGTCCACTAAAGGGTGGCTGACACAGCTTCCAGATTGTCTCCTAAAAGTTATAGGCTTATGTACCAATAGCTAAAGGGGACACAATTGCAAGCTGAGATATTGTGACACACTGCATAATGTCATACAATCAAATGCAGCATTTAGTAAACAGACATCTCTGTCATTTTGTATTTATTTATACAAATTTAAAATTAAAGCACACAACTAAAAACAAATATGTGTGTGTCCCTTTTGCATTACTTTGATCATGGCAAAGGGAAAACACAACAAACACTACTGCAAAATGTTTGGTCATCACACAGCATTAAAAATAAAGCAGATGCCGAGTTGAACATTTACTAATGTGTGATCTGTCAGCCAAGAATTTTGCTATTCAGGTATTATAACTCAAGCATTTTTCAGAATTTGATTCATAAATGCTTTCCAATATGTTATTGGCATAATGATAAGGGTGATGGGTGTCTCAAGCTGGGTCTCCCCCAGAATCAGACTGGGAGAAAAGATGTGTGCATAAGTGGCTTATTGCCCAGAGGCAATCCCAGGAATACCAGCATGGGAAAGGGAACGTGGTACAGAGAAGGGAAGGAAGACAATAGGGATGTGTTAATGAACAGGTTATCTTTATGGGCAACTGAAGCCCAATCCTACGGGAGACTTCTGGGAGATGACTGTGGAACATACTTTAGAGTTATTCCACCACAAGAATGAGGAAGATGGGGTATTTAACTTCCACTGCCATCAGATGTTGGATAAGAGTTCCTTACTAACTCATCATTATTAACTCCTCATTAACTTGCCAGCACCTCCTGTGCCCCGAAGAACTCTCAGGGAAAGAACTGCAGGTGTTTGCAGTAGAAGTTTTTGGCATATACTAACATGGTAAGTACCAGAGGATATGAACAGAGCACCATCAGAATAAGACCACCAAGGAAAAACTAAAAATTGGTTAAGGACACTAAAGCTATAGGCACAGTCACACAGATAATGATCATGGCCCATGAGGTACTCCAGAAGTTGGGTCATTCTGAGGTATAAACAGGAGAGAAAAATCAGGGTGTGCTGTCAGGACTAAGAATAGCTCTAATTCTAGGTTTATTTTTGTATATACAAGAGGCTTCATATCCAGTTGTGTGCTGATAAGCTTTAACAACTGGCTGTCTGTGGAACAGGGGTGGCATGTTCTATTCTAAGCTACTCACGGTTGAATAACTGGCTTGGAAAATTCCTGAAATTTTAACAATTGGCTCTCACAAACTGGCATGAGCCAGCTCCAGCATGCCACTTCCTGTATCTCTCCACACAACATCCAACCACTTTGTAAGGTTTGAAGGGCTGACGACTAACCACTAAAATATATCCAGTTCCTGCTGTTGAAGGTTATGTCTGTAACTACTTTGGAATCTCTGTGGAAGGGTGACACCATTCATTTGGGTCTTGGGGATATTCAGTGGAGGCTGACCTCTTGACACCTCTGATTCTCCTTTATTGATATCTTCCTCAGAGCATTTGAAGTTACTCAAGTCTGGAATTATAATTGTGACAGAAGCGCCTGTGTCAGATTTTGGCAGTCCTTGACCACCACCTGTACATTGGCATCTATAATGTCTTATATAGTCCATGTCTATTCTAATGACTTATCCACTAATATTTGCTCCACACATTTATAATTAAAAGCAAACCATACTAATATCCAAAAGCAGAAGAACCTAGAACTCCCATGAATATTTAAGCTAATGAACACTTATTGTACCACAGTCTTTTACTCAACCCTCTTTCAGATATTACAGTTAATGCAAAGTATGTCTTTCCCAAGCCATGAAAAAAATGTTGCACATGCAATTCAACAGAGAGGCACATTCAGTTCACACATCTGGCTACCTCCCCACCAAGAGTTCAGGTATCTCTATATCTCCCCATCAAATCCCAACAGAGGTCATTGTCAGCCATAGCTATAAGAAGCCACTCCTTCTCTGCAAGCAATGGCTCAAACAGCTACACCACTAATTGGCATTTACAAAGACTTTTCGTATTTTAAAATGGATATTGCCTCCTATGATTTATATCACCTACAACTTGTGTTTCTTTAACTAGTAGTAAGTACCACATTTTTAGAAATTCCCTGATAGTCACACAAGTTCTACTCTAGGTTCATGCTGAATTGTGTTCCAACCTTTTGGTTGTTTCTTCTGTATTCAAAAAGCATGGTAGATCCGTTTTCAAAAAAAATCCCAGATCTGGGGGGGAGGAGAAAAAATCCCCCTTTCCCTATCTTTCTCTGGTCATGCATTAATTTAAAGTTACTAAGACATCTCTCATGTACTTTTCATTTTCTTTTCACTTCGGTCAATTTTTCCCACAACTTGTTGGCCCTCTTCACTGCTAAGGTGGCAAATTTGAGATGAATTCTTCTGTGAGCATGCTTTATGACACAAAGCTTCTTGATTATGTTAATTAGGGAATTAGAGTAAAAAATAATATAAGGTACATGTTGCTCTGAAAGTTCTAGTATTCAGAAGTCATCACAAGGAAGATCTGGAGAGGAAGAAACTATTAGTAACTTACAATCTTATAGGGCTTCTCTTCGTGGTAGCTTCCCCTTGGTTGTGATCAAGGCTATGATTTTAAGTTTCTTTGTACAATTTTATGCTCTCATCTGAAAACTAGTTTCAGAAAATAGCAATGTGAATAAAAGAGCCTTTCAATATAGTTCCAACATTTATTCAAGAGGTATTCAAATAGAAACATTTATTTACTATTTTCTGACAGATTTTCCTTTAGAGAAATTGTATACAATATTTCATTTTCTACTGTAGCATATCCTATCTTTCTGTTCATAGCAGCCAGATGGTTCTTCTTATTAGCTAAGAAAATAATCTAAGCTGATTATTTCTTTAACAATTATTTCTTTAACAATTCCTTAAACGATTAGGCATACTGCCTGATATATATTTTTCCCAGGCATATACTACAAGAAAAACTGGCCATCTAACAATCAGAAATACTACCTGATATTTTTTTCCAGGTAGATACTCTTGGTTCTAGGTTGCAAGAATATGTAGCCTTAAGATTTTGCAGCATCTTAAGTTCCAAGGCAACATTTCTAAGCCCTTAGCTTCATCACAAAACTAAACAGAGCTCCAGAAACAGTGACAGGATTCAAGATGGCAGCCTGCCACTTAGGAATCATCATGAAATTAGAGTACCTGGACAAGCAAGAAGTAGATGAGACTAGGGGAAGGGGAAGAATGAAGTTCCTAATCTGTATTTAAGTTGCTTTTATTTTCTTTTTCTTTCTTTCTTTTTTTTTTTTTTTTTTTTTTTTTGAGTTAGAGTCTCACTCTGTCAACCAGGCTGGAATGCAATGGCCACCACAGCTTCGACCTGCTGGACTCAGGTGATCCTTCCGCCTCAGCCTTCCAAGTAGCTGAACCACAGGCATGTGCCACCATGCCCGGCTGGTTTTTTGATTGATTGCAGGGATGAGGTCTCGCCATGTTGCAGGCTGGTTTCAAACCCCTGAGCTCAGGTAATCCTCTTACCTCCACCTCCCAAAGTGCTGGGATTGCAAGCATGAGCCACCACACCTAGCAGATTTTATTTTCTTAATACAGTATTTTTTTCTCAAAAGATTCTTGGTTGCTTGGAGCTGTCACTTCTAGCTATCCTAAAACTTGTTTATAACTTGGCCAAATGGTATTACAACAGATATCACCACAAAAGAGAGTTTCAAGGAGGAAAGTTATTTCCCCAACTAAAAAAAAGAAAAAAAAATTGTTGATCTGGTTATAAATTTCATATACTAAACTGGTCCATGTGAAAAATGGTATTTGGAGCACAGCGATCCTCTATAAGAAATGAACTTGATTATTAGCTGTTGCACACAAATCATAATTTTGTGTTACTATAAATTATCTGTTACTAAAAATATATTCCTCTTAAATCCCTTGCAACTATTCACCAATCAAATATTCCAATCTCCTACACAAAAGTCACCTTTCCTCAAGTCACCCTCCAAATAAGACAGAGGATACCCAGAATCTATGAGATGGGTGATGAAAATGGTGGGAAATTGCATGGGATTGAAATATTTTTCTTGCCCATGCTGGCTTCTAATTCACTACTAAGATGATAAGTTGCTTCAGGTGATAGAAAATGGGAACCCATTCTCTAAAATCAAAGGAATTTTTATATCTCACAGAAAAGCATATTTATAAACTGCTGTCACTACTTGAAAATGACTCAAGTTTTAGGTCATTTAACTGCAGTAATGTTATCTTTCATGTCTGCCATTATTTTTGGTATATTTGAGTATAACATAAGAAACCAAAATAGATGACTTAGAACAAACAAATCATTAAGAATTTTTATTTAAACTTTGTGTTGATTTCTCTGTTGCACTTTTTAAATAGTTTATCTTATAGAAAAGTAAACGTATTAAAACTTCAAATCACACAAGGGTTTGATGAATACCATCTATATTAAAAATCTTAAAATGGATACTTACCTCTAACCTGATAATACTGTAAAATAGATTACATTGCTTGTGACATTAACTGGGATGCCTACTGTGGAGTCTGTTTAAAAACGGATTCCAAGTAAATTATTTTAATTATTTTAAAAGGTGAATCTACTCAGATCAACTATTGTCATGGGCATGAATTGTGATAGGACCCATGGTGGGGCCAAGAAGGTATCCTATTCCTCAAGAGAAATACAGCTCACAGTCACCTTACTAGCGGCAAGTATGTATTGTCACCTTCCTTTAGGAGTGAATAATGTTTTATTTGCTCTTGACCAATTTTACAGAAAGTGAAAGTTCCTTGATACACACTCATTCTAAAATAATAAGTATATAATACAAGTAACACTGAAAGATACAGAGGGCAATGCAGCTTAGAAAGGAACTAAAGAGGGCAAGGGAGTGTCAAAACATTTTGAAGGCAACTACAGCAAGAATAAAGGCTTAATTTGTGTGCCTGACCTTCCTCTGCTCCATGACACTATCTGTTTCCAGTGTCCTGCAAAAAGTCATCACCCATAATCCCAAAGATCCACACTTCACTAAAAAACCCAGTGACTCAGGATCTGATGGACTGTGGAAAGATGACTTCATGACACTACTAAATTAACCAAGAAGTGAACAGAAAATGTTCGTATGCTTTCTCAGTAGTATAGCATTGGTTTCATTCAATTGCGTATGACAGTCATTGAGTATCCACTCAATATTAAGTCATTGAGTATCCACTCAATATTAAGCAGCTTACTGAGGGGTCTGTAGCTAGACAGAAAAAGAAGGTAGGCACAAGAGACTCCCTCATGTCTGCAATGCCTTCCACCTATCTCTGAATTCTACCACCTCTATGAGATCCTCTCTGCTAATTTGGAAGCATGGTGGAAATTTGTCTTTTAATTACCTCCCTCAAATCCCATTTCCATTCACTGTAGTATTAGGATGAATCAGGTTGCAAGTAACAGAAAAGCCAACTCAAAATAGCTTAAACAATAAAGAGTTTATGTAATTTGAAAGTCTAGTGTCAGGGCTTGCAGGTTTTAGGATAGATTTGATTCAGCAGTTCAACGGCGAAATTGAAGGCCCAGATTCTTTCCTCTACATGTCAGCTCTATCCTCAGGATGTTTCCCATTTCTGCTCTCAAGATAACTCCAGCAAGTCCCAGAGGTACAGACTCTTCATGGGAGGGGAAGAGTCAATCTAGCTGTAAAGACCCTAGAAGCTTCTTTCCCAGGAGTTCCTAGTATTACATCACAAATCCATCCCTGAACCAACATCTATTGTCAAGGGATGGGACTGGCCTAAGAAGCTCAGGACAAAGTATAAGATGTTACTCCTAAAGATAGGTGTGGGCTCAGTTTTCTGAAAAGCAATTGGAAGAATGGAACCAAAACTTTCAAGGTTGAGGAAAAGCTATACAGAAATATACTTGTGGTTACTAGGCTGGAGAAGTAAGATTGCAGAGGAGCAATCTTTCCTTACAAGGAGGGCCACCATCCACACCCATTCTCTCTCATTGCTCTCCTGGTACCAAAAACTTCAAGAGAGCCTAGACTAGATAGTTTGTGTTTTGAAAGAGAAGAAATAGGTTGGGAGCATGGCATGTACAGGTTTGAGTTCAGAAATATTTCTTTCCTTTTCAAAAAAAAAATGAGCCACTGTTTAAGCTGGATAATTTTAGCCAATGATTATCCACAGGCTTGACAATGTCACTTAGCTGGAGCTGTGATCATGACAGAACAATGATCAATACATCCAACACACCAGACAATTTTACACACTGGTGATTTGAGGAACATGAGCACACAAAAAAAGAGCTTCCCAGTAGAATGGCTGTCAAAGGACTCAAGGATACAGGGCTGTTCTATACCATGGCCAAGGATAAAGGAGAGCACCCTCGAAACATAACTCCCACAATGCACAGCTTTTCTCAGAACTACCACTTCCATTTGTGGCCCCTGTCTATTCTTTACCTCCTGTCATCTCCACCTCTTCCTGCTCCTTGGACTTAATCTCTCAGCAGCAAAGAGGGCAAGAGTACCTAGATCAATAGAGCAGGCATTATTTTACTGCTCCTCCTTTAATTAGGCACAGCATTGCATTAGATATTTTAATTCTTGCACTTATTTTTTGAACAAGAGCTGGAGTACCATTTCATCAAACAATGAGGTAACTGAAGAACAAGAAGCTATATGCTATAAAACAAGTCTTTAAAATATCTCATTGACAAGAAGGTAAAGCCAGCCCTTCTTGTGGTTTCTGCCTCTTACTGTCATTTCTCCAGGTCCACACTGCATACTAGGCCTGGCTTCTGAAATACTCCCCACTGGAAGGCGTTAAGTCAGCTGGTAGTGAATGTTCAAAGCTGTAATTTATGCCTGTAATTCTATGCCCTAGTTCTGGAAAAACTACTCAAATGACCTGTCCTAGAGCAGTGAGTAGGTCACCAACAGTATCTCTCTACATGGAGGTCAATATTTCTAAGGCCTTAAAAATTCCCTCCTTTAGAGGATATTTTTTCTATGTTCTTTTGTGTGCATCACTCCAGATACTCACTTGACTTTCAATAAATGATAAATGGAAGGGCTCATGACCAGAATAGTTATTTGCCATCGGCAATATTTAATCATACTCAGTTAATTTATAGGAAACAACAGGCTTCTTTAAATGCTGAAGTCTGCCTGAATCACTCATATCTGCAACAGAGGCGTGCTTGGCTGCTGATGGTTTGTTTTTGTTTTGCTACATTAAGGCAGGCTGCCCTGACACTACATATTCTACCAAATAAGTAAAAGCTAATTGAAGAAGAATCTACACCACAAAAATCCAGTATGCTGTGTATTTATTTGATCCCATTCAGACTTGTTTATCATTTCTGGAATATGAAGAAAGATTTTTATATTAACTATAATTCTACAGATTTCAATTTAGTGTGGGTTTAAAGAGCAAACAACAGTACAAGTCATGTCTATGTGTACAATTAGTGATAAGATTGTAACATTCATCTGACCAATATTGAGGACAATGACTCTTAGACTTACAAAGTTTTGGCATCCTTTTATTTGTTTAGTTTCCAAAGACTCCGTATTCTGCTTCAGAATGGCATCACTTTTTAACTATGTTAAAATTTATTTTGTTTTGAGGGGTTTATTTTTTAGAACTCCATAACATCCTTCAAGGTCACTGAAAAATAGTCCCAGGATTGTAATAAACTCTGAAGTGAAGAATTGGTTGTTCAGGGTTTCAAGAATGAAACAATATAAATTGAAACTAAGTCAATCTTTAACTTTCTAAGCCTAAAAGTAGAGTTTGCCTCTTTTTATTTTTTATTAAATTTTATTTTATTATAGAAATGTGGGGTACAAGTGAGGATTAACTACATAAGTAGGCTGTATTCAGGAACTGGCCCTCACTCCCCCTGGTATTGGACCATGTACGCTTTGTATTGTCACGTACTCCTCCCCCATCCTTCTTCCTCCCTCCCCTAGCAATGCTGAGCAACTGCCGATCCCTCCCTTGTACTAATGTGACTAACGTTAAAAGCATTTTGTTACAAGTCACTCAAGATTTAGCAAGATTCTGGAGAGTTTGGGTTCTTAGACTTTGGCACAAGAATTACCTGGAGGGTTTGTTAAAAGACAGATATGTGGGGCTCACCTCCAAAGATTCTAATTCAGCATTTCTGAGTTGAGTCCCAAGAATTTGTATCTCTCACAAGCTGCCAGTTGATGCTGAAGCTACCAGCCCGTTGACCACAGGCTATAGGGGATTCTTCACAAATCTGAGGTCTACATTAGTGGAGGGACAAAGACCCAAACTCCCTACCTACTTTTCATGGAGTATATATAAAGAACCAAAAAAAGTAATAAATCTCAATATTTGAACTCACTGTCATCATTCTCATGAGAACTAACTTGCCAATAAAAAACAACTACTGCTTTAGTTGTTAGAAGTGCTTCTGAAAACAATGTCCACATCCACTGAGATATGGAAACAATAACAAAATTAAAATCAAGTTTCAGAATCAGCCACTTTAATGCCACAACCCCAGGGAGCAGTTGACCATTCAATTCTGGTTGATTTGGACTACCCACTTTGCTGCCTCCAATCCACACTTATTGTTTAATTTAGGGCAGGAAATTTTGTGGACACAGGAATATTACCTGGGAAAGTGGGTGGTCCCTATGAAGACATAAATAAATTTAGACAATAATGCAAGAATGTGAATCCAGGTTGCAGTGTGAAAAAAAATCAACCAGCTATGTGTTCATTCTTTAAGATGATGAATATACAGGTTGATTAACTTTTCTTTACCAAAATTCCACTGAATTAACTGATTAGCAAGGGTAGGAGATGATGGGAAAAGAAAGTGTTAGCTTGATTAAAATAAGCAGTGGCTGTTTTTTTATTAGTTAGGGAGGAAGAAAACAAATATTTGTCAGCACCTCCAAGTACCAGCCTTGTGTTTATTACATAACAGTTCAGTCCAGAAATCAGTATAGTTATTATTTTCTCTATTTACATATTTAAAAACTAAAGTGCAGAAAGCTTAAGTAACATGCCCAATATCACTATATTATGAAGTTGCAGATCTGAATTTCAATAAAATCATGCTGTTTCCTCTACACATACTACTCCTGCAGATATAGCTTCTTTTACTACTAATAACTATCATTCACTTATGTTTTCTGAGCATTTGATATAGATTGTCTTTCAAAACTCACAACCTATAAGATAGGCACACATATTATTCTCATTTTACAGATGAGAAAACTGAGGTGCTGAGAAATTCTGTAATTTGTCTAAAGTCACAAAGCTAATGAGTGGTAGAGGTGATATTTGATTCTAAGCAGCAAGAATCTAGACCTATGCCCTCAACTGCCACTATATTGTCACACTGGACAATTAAAAAACATAGCTTGGGAATTATTAAAAACAACCAGTTATCAATAATACACCATCAACCAAAGTCTTGAATTTAAGAGGACTCTGAGTTTGGCAATGATGGAAAATAAGGAAAATTAATCTTGAAAGACATTTTGAAAAAGAGGAAGTTTTCAACCATATGTAACAGAGTTGAAAAATATGATGAGGTAGGGGAAGGCCCGAAGGCAGACAAGGGAATACATTTGGAGAATATTAAGAAAGTAAGGAACTAGGATTAAAGAGGTAAGATAAATCTGGGAGACATCTTGGCTTCATCAGAAGGGTACAAAATGAACTGAAATACAGTATTGCAGCATCTGAGGAGGAAATATTTTAAGAGGTCATTATACAAAGATGAAGATGTGGAATCAACCTAAATGCCCATCAACGGATCACTGGATTTTTTTAAAATGTGATATATGTATACACACACGTATACCATAGAATACTATCCAGTCATGAGAAAGAATGTAATAATGTCATTTGCAGCAACTTGAATGGAATTGGGGACCATTATCCCAAGTGAAGTAACTCGGGAACAGAAAACCAAATACAGCATATTGCACTTATAAATGAGAGCTAAGGTATGGGTTCATTATACCATTTATATGCAAAGACATATAAATGGTATAATGAACATTGGAGACTCAGAAGGCAGAAGGTGGGAAGGGGTAACAGATGAAAAATCACCTATCAAGTACAATGTGCACTAGTGTGGCTGATGGGTACACTCTTTATAAATTTTATTTTATTTTATTTTGAAGTTGTGGAGTACAAGTCAGGATTGGTTACAGAAGTGGTTTAGGTACAGGTGAAGTTTTTGGCCTCCCATTGGACCTCGCTTCTCCTGGATTAGAATCAGGCACTCTTATTGATGTTATATGCACCCCCTGCCCCCGACACCCCTCTCCCCAACCGCTGGCAGTGCCTGCTATTGCCAATCCCTTTTTGTGGTATTATGGTAGGTATTCAGGGTCCACTTATGAGTAAGAACATGCGGTACTTAGTTCTTGTTTCTCTGATAGATTTCTCAGTATCATAGACTCCAAATTCATCCAAGTTGCTACAAAGTCCATATTTTTTCCTTCTTTATGGCTGTGTAATATTCCATTATGTATATGTACCACATTTTTTAAACCCAGTTTCAATGGGCAGCATGATTGGTTCCATGTTTTTGCTATTGTGAATGGTGCTGCAATAAACATGCATGCATAGATATCTTTTTTGTAAAATGATTAGAGTTCCTCCTGGTGTATTCCCAGAAGGAAGAATGCTAGGTTGTATGAAAGGTCAGTTTCTAGTTCTTTTAGGAATCACCACACTGTTTTCCATAGAGGTTGAACTAGTTTGCACTCCCAACAATGTAAAAGCATACCCTTGTCTCCACATCCTTACCAGCATCTGTTGTTTTCTGTTTTATTAATGATGACCATTCTCACTGGAGTTAGGTGATATCTCAGTGTGGTTTGATTTGCGTTTCTCTGATGATTAGTGAGGCTGAGTATTTTTTCATGTGTCTGTTTGCTGCTCGTATATTTTCTTTTGAGAAGTATCTATTCTTCCTTAATAGGGCTGTTTGTTTTTTTCCTTTTGGCACATATGAGTTCCTTGTAGATCCTAGATGCTAGGCCCTTGTCAGATATACAGTTGGCAAATATTTTTTTCCCAATCTGTGGGCTGTCTCCCCACCCTCTTGATGTTTACTTTTGCTTTTCAGAAGCTTTTGTTTGATGAAGTCCCACTTGTCTATCTTTATGTCTTATGGCATGAACACTTGGGTTTCTGATCAGGAATTGGTTGTCAGTTCCAATTTCCATAAGGGTGTCTCCTTGCATTTTCTAAGATTCTTATAGTTTGAGGTTTTATGTTTAGGTCTTTGATCCATTTAGAGTTGATTTTTCTGTATGGTGACAGGTAAGGGTCCTGTTTAAATCTCTGCATGTAGTCAACCAGTTTTCCCACACCATTTACTGATAGGTTCTCCTCTCCCCTGTGGTTGTTGGTTGAGGTTTTGTTGAAGATGAGTTGGTTGAGAAATTGAGGTTTTGCTTCCAGACTCTCTATCCTGTTCCATTGGTCTGTATGCCTGTTCTTTTACCAATACCAGGCTGTTTTGATTATTGTAGCCTTATAATAAATTTTAAAGACTTGAAGTGTGATACATCCTGATTTATTTCTTTTGCTGAGGAATGTTTTGGCTATTCGTGGTCATTTATGTTTCCATATAAATTTCTGTATTGTCGTTCCCAGGTCTGAGAAGAATATTGGTAATTTAATGGGTATTGCATTGAAACTGTACATTTCCTTGGGTAGAATGGATATCTTAACAATTTTGATTCTTCCAATCCATGAGTATGGAATATTTTTCCATTTGTTTGTGTCTTATTTCTTTGAGCAGTGTTTTATAGTTTTTGTTATAATGGTCTTTCACTTCTCTGGTTAGGAGGATGCCAAGGTATTTCTTTTTGTGTATGTGTGTGTGTGATTATTGTGAATGGAATTGTGCTTTTTATTTGGTTTGCTGCCTGTTTGCTTTTGGTGTATAAGAATGTGACTGTCTTTTGCACATTTATTTTGTACTCTGAGACTTTGCCAAAGTCCTTTATCAGTGCAAGGAGGTTTTTAGAGATTCCCTTGGATTTTCAAGGTATAGAATCATATCATCAGCAAAGAGGGATAACTTAACTTCCTCTTTCCCTATTTGGATACCCCTGATATCCTTCTCTTGTCTGATTGCTGTAGGTAGAACTTCCAACACTATGTTGAACAGGAGGAGTGGGAGTGGGCAACCTTATCTTGTTCTAGCTTTCAGGGGAAATTCTTCCAATTTCTGTCCATTTAGCAATATGTTGACTGTGGGTTTATTATAGATGGCTCTTGTATTTTGAGGTATGTTCCTGCTATGCTAAGGTATTCAAGGATTTTTATCAAGAAGAGATACTGGATTTTATCAAAAACATTTTCTGCATCTAATGATATAATCACGTGGTTCTTGCTTTTACATCTGTTGATGTATTTAATTGCATTCATGGTCTTGATGTTAAACCAGCCCTGCATCCCAGGGATGAAGTCTACTTGGTCATGGTGGATGATTTTTGAGATGTGTTGTTAGATCCAATTTTCAAGAATCTTGTTGAGAATTTCTGCATCCATGTTTATCAGGGATATTGGCCTGTAGTCCTCTTTCTTCATTGGATCTTTACCCAGTTTGGGTGTCAGTGTGATGTTAGCTTCATAAAATGATTTGGGGAGAGTTCTGTCTTTCTTGATGGCCTGGAATATTTTCAATAGGATTGGTATCAGCTCCTCCTTGTGTGTTTTGTAGAATTCTGCTGGAAAGCCATCTGGTCCAGGGTTTTTTTTTGAAGGTAGTTTTCTTATGACAAAGTCAATTTCCTAAGTTTTTATTGGTCTATTTAGTGTCTCAATTTCTTCTTGTTTCAACCATGGACGGTTGTGTGACGTCAGAAAAACCTCCATTTTATTTAGGTTACTGTGTTTGTTTCCATACAGGTGAGCATAGTAATTTCTGATAATCTTTTGTATTGCTTCAGGGTCAGTTGTGACTTGATTCTTTGCATTTCTGATTGTGTTTATTTGGGCCTTTTCTCTCTTTTTATTGGTCATTCTGACTAGGGGTCCATCAATCTTGTATTTCCTTTCAAAGAACCAGCTTTTTGTTTCATTGATTTCTTTTCTATATTTTTGTCTTCTATGTTCTGTATTTGGGCTTTTACTTTCGTGATCTGGATTCTTCTACTGAAGTTAGGGTTTCGGTGGTCTTGCCTTTTCAGCTCCCTTAAGCAATTTGTTAGGCCATTAACTTATGATTTTTCTATTTTCTTAATGTGTTCATAGAGATATAAATTCACCTCTTAGTATTGCTTTCATGGCATCCAGAGATTATGGTAAGATGTTTCTTCATTTCATTTGTTTCCAAGAATCTTTTAATTTCTTTTTTGATTTCTGTGTTGTTCAGGAGTTGTTCGGCATCATGCTATTTAATGTCCATGGCTTTGTGGCTTTTGGAGAAATTTTGTTAGTGATGGTATTCATTTTTTATTCCACTGTGGTCTCAGGAGGTGCATGGCAGTACTTCAATCTTATGAAATTTGTTTATGCTTGATTTATGGCTGAGGATGTGGTTGATCTTGGAGTACACTCCATACAGTGATGAGTAGAATGTATACTCCATGGTATTGGGGTGGAGTGTTCCGTAGGTTCTATTAAGTTCATTTGGTCAAGCATGAAGTTGAGGTTCCAGCTCTCTTTATTGATTTTTTGCCTCAATGATCTATCTAAGGTTGTTAGTGGGGTATTTAAGTTGCCAGCTATGATAATGTTAGGGTTAATATCTTTTTTTAGTTTACTTAGTAGCTGCTCTATAAAAGCTGGTGCTCCTGTGTTAGGTGCATATATGTTTAGGATGGATATTTCTTGCTGATGGATTGAACTTTTTTTCATTATGTAGTGTCCTTCTGTATCTTTTTAAATTTTTGATAGCTTAAAGGTTGTTTTGTCTGATATTAAGATCATGACTCCTGTCTTCCTTTGTAATCCATTTTCCTAAAAATTTGTTTTCCATCCTCTAACTTAGAATCTGTGAGCTTCCTTTGTGGTGAAATGTGTTTCCTGAAGGCAGCATATTGTTGAGTCATATTTTTTTTTAATCTAGTTTGTCATTCTATGCCTTTTCAGTGGTGCATTTAATCCATTCATGTTCAGGCTAATTATTGAAATGTGAGAGTTTTTCTCCATCATAAGACTCTTATAAGGCTGCTTTGTTTTCTTTTAACTTTTATGTCAATATATGTGTGTGTGTTCATTTTTGTGGGTGTGCTGTGTGTTCTGTTGCTTCTGTGTTTGTTTCTGATCTTGTGAAGTATATGGTATTTCTTTTGTTTCTTTTTTCTTGTCTACACAGCACCTTTTTAAACATCTCCTGTAGAGCTGGTCTGGGAGTAGCATATTCTCTTAGGGATTAGTTGTCTGGAAGATTTTTAATTCTCCATCACTGATGAAGCTTACCTTGGCTGAGTAGGAAATTATTGGTTGAAATTGTTTATCTTTGAGAACATTAAAGATTAGGGTCCAATCCCTTCTGGCCTGTAGTGTTTCTGCAGGTAAGTCTGCAGCAATTCTGATGTGTCTCTCCTGGTAGGTAATCTGACCATTTTCCCTTGCTGCCTTAAGATTTTTTCTTTTATTCCTACTTTGTATTGGCAAATTATTATGTGCCTAGGGGGTTGGTCTTCTCATAAGATGTCTTGCAGGAGTTCTCTGAATCTCTTGTGCTTGTATAGTCATCTCTCTGGCCAGATGAGGAACGTTTTCTTGAATGACTTCATGGAATGTTTGTTCAAAGGTGTTTTCCATTTCTCTTTCTACTTCAGGTATTCCAATCAGATGTAGGTTTGGCTTCTTGAAAAAAATCACACACCTCTTGGAGAGTTTCTTCTTTCTTCTTAAGCTTTTTTTCTATGTTTTTAATAGATGGGGTTAATTCCATATTTTGGTCTTCCAGCACTGAAATTCTTTCTTCTGCTTGGTCAATTCTGCTTCCCATGCTTGTCAGCTTGTTATTTATTTCTTGGACGGAGTTCTTTATTCAATATCTTTTTAGTGGAGGAATTAATCAATTTATAAATATATTACTGACACATGAAGTTTTGTTAATGTCATATTGTTATTTGTTGTCTGGTTGTTTTGTATACTTTTTGATCCTTTCTTCTATTTTATTGTTTGTCACTGTGGTTTGATGGTATACTGTAGTGGTACCATTTGAGTCCTTTCTCTTCCTCATTTGTGTGTTTGGTTTGCTGGTGAGTTTTATATTTTTGTTTGTTTTCACAATGGTCAATATTGTTCTTTCACTTCCAATTTCAGAATCCCCTTGAGCATTTCTGGTAGGGCCAGTTTAGTGATGATGAATTCTGTCAGCATTTGCTTATCTGGGAAAGCATTTATTTTGCCTTAATTTATGAGGGATAATTTTGCTGGATATGGTATCCTTAGGTGACAGTTTCTTTTTTTTCTTTCAACACTTTCAATATATTATCCCATTCTCTTCTGGCCTGTAAGGTCTCTGCTGAGAAATCCACTGTTAGTCTGATGAGTGTCCCTTTATAGGTAACTAGATGCTTTTGTATAGCTGCTCTTAGTAACCACTCTTTTGCTTTGTCTTTAGACAGTTTGACTATACTGTGCTATGGAGAAGACCTTTTTGCATTATATCTGTTTGGGAGATCTTTGGGCCTCCTGTATCTGAAAGTCCAGGTATTCATTTACTATTTCATTAAATAGGTTTTCTAACTCTTTTATTCTCTATGCCCTCGAGGACAACAATAATTTCAATATTTTATCACTTTATGTTGTCCCAAATGTCACAAAACCTTTGCTCATTCTTTTTTTTTTTTATTTTTAACTGACTCATTTCAAAAGATCTGTCTTCAAGTTCTGAGATTCTTTCTTCTAATTGATCTAGCCTATTGTTGAAGTCTTCAAGTGTATTTTCTGTTTTAGTCAATGACTTCTTCAGTTCCAGAATTACTGTTAGATTATATCTTAATGACTATCTCTTTGGTTAATCTCTCATTCATATGTTGAATTATTTTTCTGATTTCTCTGTATTGGTTTCCATAGTTCTCTTGTATGTCACTGAGCTTCTTTAAAATCAGTATTTTGAATTTTTTATCTGAGATTTTATGAATACCATTATGATTGGGATCTGTGTCTGGATAATTATCGTAGTCTCTTAGAAGTATCATATTTCCTTGCTGTTTCATGTTTCTTGTCTCCTTACACTGATATATGCACATCTGGTGTAACAGTTGCTTCTTCCAACTTTTTGAGATACTTTCATGGGGGAGGACTTTTTCTGAAGATTTATATATGTTGTTGGTTAGGTAGGGAGCTTAGACTTTGATTTCAGGTAATGCAGTAATGTGATCTCTGTATGATTTATTTGGTTGTAAGCAGTATCAGTGGCATCTGTAACTTCCTCAGTGCCTTAGGGTGCTGTTACTAGTGGATGCTGTTATGAAGTTTTAATGGGAAGTAGGATGCCAAGTGAGACAGTCTTCAGGCCCCAGTGTGATGAGCATTCCTGTCCTTGGGCCCTAGAGCAGCTTTCACTGGGACCAGTGTAAGTGGGCCTAGATGGTTTGATTCTTGGGCCTCTAGATAGCTTACTTGAATGCTGGTAGTCACAGCAGTGGGTTGGGTATGTGGGCAGATCCTTCAGCTCCTGGGAAGCTGATATGAGCAATGGCAGTAGCAGTGGTAGAATAACGAACTGGAACCTCAACTGTCTGCTGGTGTGGGTGGTAGCTACAACAGATTGGGCAGGCCATACCCCCAGCTTGCTGGTGGTGCACATGGGTGAGTACCACCTTTGGTAAGATCAGTGGGTTGTGTCAGCCTGACTTCAGACCATGGGAGAAGTGTTCAGGTGCCAACAATGATGGACTAGGCTGGGCAATTTACAGGTCTCTGGATGTCATGCTCAATAACTGGAAAGAAGGGACCTGCCTAGCAGACTTGTCCACAGGCCCCCTGGTGGTGTGTTCAGGTGCTGGCGGTTATAAGCAGGGGTGGGGTACTCCCCAGACTGTCAGTGGAATGCTCAGGCTGTGAGCCTGTCACCTGGAAGGGTGAAGCCATTCTCAGTAGGTGCATAACAGGGAGTAGCAGTGGGATGCAGAGTTTTGTCCTTCCTCAGTACCACAGCAGCAGAGGTGTGATTTGTCCTCAAAGTACAGTAAAGTGCCTGGCCTCCACTCTCCCACCTTGACCTGGCAGCAGCAGTGGCAGTGTCAGCCTTGGTCCCATGACAACACACAAACCTTTGGAGGCTAAGTTCTCAGAATTGACATAACTAATTTTGAATTTAATTTTTGTCACTAAGCATTATAACATTTTACCATCGTGGTGGTTTCAAAATATGTCCATAAATTCCATGATACTCTTCTATTGTAAAGGTAAAGCCCAGCAACCCTTCTCCCTGTGTTTAGAGACTTGCTTCCAAAGAATAAGATATAGTAACAGTAAGATATATTACTTCTGAAACTAGTTCATAAAATTCATTGTTACTTCTTTGCTCATTCTTTCACATCACTGACTCTGGAGGAAGTCAGCTGCCATGTCATGAGAACACTCAAGCAGCCCAGTGGAAATTTCCAGACAATAACCAGCACTAACTTTCCAGGCATACAAGTGAGCTACATTGGAAGTATATCCTCCAGCCCAATTCAAGAGAGACCCTTAGCCTGAACGACCCAGCAAAGCTGTTTCCAGATATCTAGTTCACAGAAACTGGGTTCAGTAATAAATGCATTATTTTATATTACTAAATTTTGAGACCATTTATTATATAGCAGTAGACAGTGGGCAGAGTTATGTCATAAATCTTTCAAAAACATTACTTTAATGGCTGTATTTATATATATTTATATACATTTATATGTGCACATAAGTGTATATATATATATATTTTTTGAAAGAAAATAATCTGTGTTGACAGTTGTAATGTCAACAACATGAAAAAGTTAAAGAAATTATCAGTTTTTCCTAATACCTTTTATTTCTTTTCAGATAAAAATAATAAAGGGGTATTTGTTAGCTATTATAAAATACTGGCTTAGATCCTCAAAAGTCTCCTACTTCCCATGCTATACTTATTTTGTTTTATTGTATTGTACTTTTTAGAGACAGGGTCTCACTTTGTCACCAAGGCTAGAATGCAGTGGCACAATCACAGCTCACTGCAAGCTTGAATTCCTGGGCTTAAGAGATCCTCTTGTCTCAGCCCCCTGAGTGGCTGAGACTAGAGGTGTGCACCACCACACCCAGTTAATTTTTCTATTTTTTTGTAAAGACAGGGTCTCACTATGTTTCCCTGACTGGCTTCAAACTCCTGGCCTCAAGCAATCCTCCTGCCTTTGCCTCCCCAGCACTGGGATTACAGATATGAGTCATTGTACCCAGACATACAATACTTAAAATGGAAAAGAAAATTGCAGTCTTAATATCTACAAGAAGGAAGAATTAAATAATTTATCTCATAAAATCATTCCTTTATGTTATGATTAGAGATACTATTATTTCTGCTCTCCTTCAAGAGCTGAGGACATATGTAGCTTTTCTGAGCATGACATTATAGTTTCAATATTCAATTGGCCCTTAGGAAGGAAATATATGAACCATATGCACACACCACTTCTGGAATTGCTGTAGAAGCATATCAGCCACACAAATTATTGGGGTAAAACATTATACATTTACACAATCACTAAATATTTTTAAACACTGATTTATATGATAAGCATGGGGATATAGTTGTGAGTACGGCAGACATGTTGCTGACATCACAAAGCTCACAATCCAGCATGATATGCAAGCAAGTAAACAGATTATCAAAATACAGAGTATTGAGTATCATAATGTGGAGTAGAACACTTTGTGGCACACACTAGTCGAGTTTATCCAGGAATGGCAATAAGGTAAGGATTTCTAAGTGAAATGACCTATAAACAGAGGTAAATACAGTGCTGTGTTAGTAAAATGGCTTTCCAGGAAAAAGAACTAAAGTCATGATTTGTAATGTTTTCCCATTTCCATAGTGTAAATTACTCCACCATGGCTAATTTTAAGTTATTAATGTGAAGACACTGATCATGAAATTTGGAGGAGAAGTTTAGAATCAACTCTCACAAGCTGGTACAAAAGCTAGCTCTAGCAAACAATTGTTATATCCCTCTACCCTGGTCTTTGTTTAGGCCTGTATAATACCTTATCTAGATTACTGCAATAAACCCAAATTGACCCATCATGACTGACTGATTACAGGTTCTTCTCTTAACTTCCTCCCAGCTACATTCCCATCATGCTTCTTCTGTGCATAAAACTTTAAGTGACATGCCATTGTCTACAAAATCAAAACTCCATAGTCTGTCTTGCCTGCCTATTCAACCTCAACTCACACCACCTTCTCCCATGCCTGCTATGCACTAGCCATGCTAAATAGTCATCACTGACCTGTTAGTCCTAGAACACACCATCTGTCCTTTCCTCAAGAATAATAACATAAAACAATATTCATTGGGCACTAATTAAATCCCAAGGAAGGTGTTCAGCACTGAAAACACAAATATGAATAAGGTACAATCTCTGATCTAGCAATAGTGGAAGGGGCAGACAGACATGTAAATTTTTTATTATAATGATTTGAGATAACACAGTACCTATAGGGATGGATACAATACATAATCAGGAATACCAACTGAGTCCTATAATAGAGCCTTAAATGAGGTAGGTGCTAAATAAGTATTTGTTAAATACATGAATTAGTGAAAATGCAGGATGAGGGAATACCTCAAACAAGGAATACCATTTAAGTAAGGCAATGCTCACAAGAATTATTGTAGGCAGAGAAGACAGAGCCTACTGCTTATTGGAGTGAAAACCAACTTTCTCTCTACATATATTTTGTCAGAGTCTCATTCTGTCATCCAGACAGCAGTACAGTGGCACAATCTTGACTCACTCCAGCCTTGACTTCCTGTGTTCAGGCAATCCTTCTGCCTCAACCTCCTGAGTAGCTGAGACTACAGGCAACACCATCACACCTGGATAACTTCTAGGCCTCATTATGTTGCCCATGCTGGCTTCAGACTCTTGGCCTCAAGTTATCCTTTCACCTTTGCCTCACAAAGTGCTAGCATTACAGACATGAGCCACCACACCTCACCCGGCCCCAACTACATAATTTAAAAGGATGATTTATAAAAAACAACGAATTCTAAAAGATGTCTCTAGAGACCAACTGAACCTCCAGGTAACCAAAGCTTTTCAGACTTATACAGTGAGCTATGGTTTGCCAGTGCTTACTGACCATGACCATGATAATCATCTAAGAAGTGTTTAAATGAAATATATTCCAACAACACAGTCAGATATCTTAGAAATATGTCCCAGGCATCTCTATATCCAAAAATCTTCCCAAATTTCTGATATCCCTGATTGAGAATGACTGCATAGATCTTACACCTCTAAGGGGGAAAAGCAGTATTGTAATTATTAATTTAGCAGAGAAGGGAAGGTAGATAGAGGAAGATAGCAAGGCTAACCTTTTGGTGACTTCCTTTCTCTAATGGCAGCTATTCACAGTTCTTCCCTGCAGCAGAGGCTTACCTGCTGAGGGCTCTGCCTACAAGTATTTCAGGTAAGACTTGCTATTCCAGCTGTTTTTATTGAAGTTGGTGTGGTTTATTTATTTTGGTCTCCTAAATATGCAAAATAAGGTATTGTTTGGAGGTCCTTAAGAGGATGGTCTCAAGTATCTGTTCTTGTTACAATGTCTAACAGGGTACAAAAAAAGAAGAGGAAAAGTGGAAGGCAATGGAAAAGTAAGAACTCAATTATGCTTCTCATCCCCAAAAAGAAGCTACAGTCAAGGTGTATGTACAAAACTCCAATTTTATCCAGACAAAGCTATGAATATCTTTCATAAAAGCTAAAATCAGACAGGTTTTTATCTTCCCTGTTGTTATTCTCTATGAGATTCTTCAGACCAAGCATTTCTTGTCTATCTTAATTATTTACAGTAATTAAAACAAAGCCAGGGAGAGGACCAAGAGGCCAACAGGAGACATCAAATGACTGCCTCTCCCAGCAAAGGAGTCTAAAAGGAGGAGTGAGCCTGGTGCTTTGAGGGCCTGCCTGGAAACCCAAGCTGTTTATTGGATAGTCACCTGGGGACACAAAGAATGAACAGCTCCAAGCCCCAGCCACCCTCAGAAATAGCCCAGACCCAAGATCTGGAGAGTACTCTTAAAGAAGAAGCAGAGCCGGGCTCGGTGGCTCAGCCTGTAATCCCACGCCTTTGGAAGGCTGAGGTGAGCGGATTGCCTGAGCCCGCGGGTTCGAGACCCGCCTAGGCAGCGAGACCTCATCTCTACAATAAAATCAAAAAAATCAGCCGGGCGTGGTAGCGCACACCTGTAATTCTGGCTACTCAGAAGGCTGAGGTGGAAGGATCGCCGGAGCCCAGCAGGTCGAGGCTGCAGTGGCCGGGAGCGGCCACTGCACTCCAGTCTGGGCGACAGAGTGAGACTCCAACTAAAAAAAAAAAAAAAAAAAGAAGAAGAAGCAGGCAGTGGAGGGACACTGTCAGCGGGTAGGGGTGGGTACATAACATCAATAAGGGTAGCTGATCTCAAACCAGGCGAAGTGGGACCCAAAGGGAGGCCCAAACTTTACCTGTACAATGACCACTTATCTACCTAATCTTGAATTGTACCCCACATCTTTAAAGTAAAAATTTTTTAAAAATAAAGAAGGAAGCAGTGAGTGAATGGGAAAGTTTTTACACACTTCTGGTGAGCCTCTGCAGTCCTTGCTATGGGAGAGACAGCCCGGGCCCTCCCCCTACATCCCCTCCTGCACCAATCAGGTGCAGAGAGCTGCTTGGGTTTCAGACAGAGTCACTGGCTGGATCCATGTGAGCCCTATGGGAGGGCAGTTCCTGGTGAGTCTGGGCAGTGGCGGCCACCACCCTCACCTCATCCCACCATCCCTACTCCACCTCTCCCCCACTCCGACCACAAAGAAGCTCCATGAGGCTCATAGTCTGTGTCACATGGGTGCTCCCCCCACTCCGGTCATCTCCAGCCCCCAGCAGGGGTAACATACACTGGAGGGAAATCTCTCCAGTGATGCCAGACCCCGACCTGGCCAAAGATCAGGGCTGCAAATGCAGTTTGGTCTCAAGGGTCTTCCATCACTGCAATTGGCCCTCCCACGGAGCAGGCTGGGAACTAGGAGGCAGTGCATCTCTGTGCAGCATGGCAGCAGCGTCTCGCCCACCTACAGACTGAGGGAGAAGCACCCAGTCTCTGCCAGCAAGGTAATGGTCTCCCCTCTACCCTTGTGTGAGAGAAGTGGACTTGCCTATATGGGAGGAGGCAACTTTACATCCCCTAGAACACCTGTGCCAGAGTAGAGCCATGAGTCTCTTCCTGGCCACCCACCAATCCTGCTAATGGGGTGTGGGGGATGGGGAGACGGATGCTAGAGCTCCTGGCTAACCAAGGCTCCTATCATTTGTACCAGAGGAAGGGGAAAGCCCCTAATCTGGAGTAAAGAATTTGCCCCACCCCACTAGACTGCACCAGTGAAGCAGTGCCAGACAGTTTCCCCACATCTTGCCACCCTCTCTGCCACCTCTGTCCCTTCCACAGGTGGAGCAGAGGAGGGAGCTCAAGTAAGAAAACAATACAAACTGTCACTCCAATAATAGCAACTTTATCAAATAAAAAATAACAAAATAAAAAGAGAAGAAACTGCCCTCATAGAGGAGGAAGAACCAGTAGAGTGGGGGGGGGGGGGGGGGGGAGTGGGAAACACCAAGAATCTCCAAAGCCTTAATGATTCAAAACTCACAAAGGAGTCTCCCAGATCCCAAGCAACGAAGCCTATCCAGAATGATGGCAGACATAGAATTCAAACTAAGGATGGCAAAGACATTCAACGAGGTCCAAGAAAAAGTGAATACTCAAATCACCCAGGCCATGAAAACAGTGCAGGAAGTGAAAACTGACCTGGCCATTCTAAGAAAGAACCAACTGAACTTCTGGAAATGAGGACTTCTCTCCTTGAATTTCAAAACACAATAGCAGGCACATTTCAAAACACAATCGACCAGACAGAGGAAATAATTTCAGAGCTTGAATATCGCATTACTGAATTAACCCAGCCTGACAAAAATAAAGAGAAAAGAATGAGGGAAAATGAGCCTACTAGAGGTCTGGGATTAAGTAAAGAGACCAAATCTATGGCCGACTGGCATTCCTAACAGAGAAGGGGAAACTGAGAACACTCTGGAACAAGACTTCCAAGATGCCATCCAAAAAACTTCCCCTATCTCATTAGAGAGGCAGCCATCCAGACAAAAGAAATTCAGTGACCTCCTGTAAGGTATCACGTGAGAAGACCATCCCTAAGTCACATGATAATTAGACTTGCCAAAGTGAACGTGAGAGAAAAAAATCTTAAAGGCAGCTGGAAAGAAGAGACAGACTACTTACCAAGGGAGACCCATTAGAATTGCAGCAGACCTCTCAGCAGAAACCTTACAAGCCAGAAGGGACTGGAGATTCATCTTCAACGTTCTTAAAAGCAATTCCAGCCAAGAATTTCCTATCCCATCAAGCTAAGCTTCATTAATAAAGGAGAATTAAAATCCTTCCCAGGCATGCCATCCCTAAGAGAATATGCCACCTCCAGACCAGCCATTTAGGAGATGCTTAAGAAAGTTGCAAGCACAGAAATGAAAGAATGATTTCACCCATCACAAAAGCATATGTAAATACAGAGTTTACATACCATAAAAACCAACCACAAGCCTAGAATGCAAAACAGCTTCTTAATAAAAATATGACACGAATAAACCCCCACATATCAATAGTTAACTTAAATGTAAATTGATTGAAAATGCATAGAAACAAAGAAAAACAAATATCCTGATTCAGAAATGGGTGAAGGACTTGTACAGACATTTTCCAAAGAAGAAATCAAGCCTTCAATATCACTGTCATTAGGTAAAAGCAATCCAAAACCACAATGAGATACCACTTCATACTCATTAAAATGGCTATTATCTAAAAAAGAAGCAACAAACAGAAACAAGTGTTGGCAAGATTGTAGACAAATCAGTACCCTTGTACAATGTTTTGTGGGAATGTAAAATGAAGTAGCACTATGTAATACAGTATGGAAGTTCCTTTAAAAATTAAAAATAGAATCACCATATAATCCAGCAATTCTATTTATGGTTATATGTGCTAAAAAATTGAAAACTTAATCTCAAAGACATATTTGCACATCCATGTTCAGTGCAGCATTATTCACAATAATCAGAAGGTCAGTATCCATTGAAAGATGAATGGATAAAGAAAGTGTGGTATATACATCTAATGAAATATTATTCAGCCTTAAAAGAGAATGGAATCCTGCAATATACAACAATATGAATAAACCTTGAGAACACTATGCTAAGTGAAATAAGCCATTTGCAAAAAGATAAATATTGCATAATTTCATTTATCTAAGGTAGTCAAACCGTAAGAAACAAAAAGTAGAATGATGGTTGCCATGGGCTGGGTATAGGAAAAAAAGAGTTTAGAGATTCCATTTTTAAGATGGAGAAATTTTAGAGATCCATTGCACAACAATGTGCATATAGCTAACACTACTGTACTTTACAGTTAAAATGATTAAGGTGGTAAATTTTATGCTATTTGGTTTTTTTACAACAGTTAAAAATCATAGCCTCAATATATAGTTATTGATTTAAAAATACAAGCCATAAATAGCATTAGTGGAATAATCCCATTTTTAAAAAATAAGCAGATAGGTAGGTACATAGGTAGATAGATAGGTAGACAGAGCACACACATAAGAGAGAGAGAAGGAAAAATGTTATCTCTTTGTATCAGTTGATGTATCTCCACCATCTCTTTATTCACAAATTTGCCACATATCAACTTAAATCAGTCAGTAATCAATCAGTCTCTTCACATTCTTTTAAATATCTCACTGGCTGTCTTGGCCAAGTCATGTTCACATAACTTAGGATCTGCCAATCATGGTGCGAATTGGAAGCCCTGCTGGATATTCCTATTTACCCCTCTGGATCCACTTTCTACCCTTCACCCTGCTCTGTGCCCTGGGAGCTAACCTCTGGGTACCACATCCCTTGGAACTTCTTTGCCAGCTGCTTTCCCATTGTGTTTCGCCAATGAGAAACACTGGCAGGAGATCTGAGGGCAAAAAGAGAGAGAGGTCCATGTGTCTATTCCCCTGCTCCCTCCTTTCTGGGATGGCTGCATCCCTCTGTGGAAGGCTGCAGCCCCTCTCCTTTGGCCCTAGATCTTGTTGGATTTCTGTAATTGCTCCCTTCCTTGCCCCTTCAGACTTAGAGGTGGTACCGTTTCCCCCCTATTGCTAGTAGGCTTCATCATCCCTTCTGGTTCCTCTGAAAAGAATCCCTTCTTTAAACTCTTTCTGATGACCACTTGGAGCACATCACCTATTTCATGTCAGAACCCTCCCTGACAAAGAAAGTAATAACATAATGAAGGAGAAACCTTTGCTAAATTCATCCTAGTGAAATTCTGGCTCAGGGTTGGTGGAGTCTTTGATATTAGCAGCAATGGGTTCAGCAGCAGACCAGTCATCTGGCATGATTTGGGGCATTTATCCTAGCTGTGTTACCGCCACACTTGGTCTTCCTGTCCCTCTTGGATATCCTAATAAATCAGTCAGAGATTCACCTCAATTTTTATTTCTTGGAACTAACACCCTGACTGATAGTCTTCTTCTCTTTTCTCAGATCACAGTTTCTCTCTTTCTCTCCCCTCCCCCTCCTTTTCCCCTTCCCTCCCTCTATTGACTTTAATAGAAATCTATGCACTGGTAGTTCCTAAATACATTTCTCTATTACAAGTTTCCTGACCTCCAAACCTGTTACTTAGTTACCTACTAGATATCACCATATTGCCATTTAAGTGTCACACAAGCTCCTTAAATCCAATATTTTTTAAACTTGAAATAAATGTTTTATTACCAAAGGATTTTTTTTACTTTTTCAATCACACTTAATGAACTATTGCAAAAACAAAGAACTGAATACTACATGTTCTCACTCATAAGTGGGACCTGAACATTTACCACAATAGCACAAGAAAGGGATCGGCAGTTGCAGGACACTGCCAACGGAGGGAGGGAGATGGGGCATGTAACAACACAAAGGTACCTGGTCCTAAACCAGGGGAAGTGAGGGCCAGTTGGAGGCCCAAAGTTCACCTGTACGTAGATTACTTATGCACTTAATCCTAACTTAAATCTACTATCTAAAAACCTGTTGTATTATTTCCCAGCCAAACCTCACTCCATTTTCAGCCCCTTAACCTTAACTTTGCCTCTTCTGCATGGATAATTGCACCATCTAATTATTTACCTAAATGAGAAATCTGTTAGTTTTCCTAGACTCTTCTATTTCCTCTCTGTTCCCTCCAGCCTCACCACCACATGCAAGTAGTCAGATCCTACTGTGCCTACTTCCTCCTATCACACTCATTTCTCTTTTCACTACAGCTGCCAAATGCTAAGGTTCTAGCCCACATCATTTTTCACCATCAGGAAGGCCCTCTGTCCACTTATACCCATCCTTTTACTCTTCCACATAAATTATCATTATAAAACCCAAATCTAAAACCCTAGTGTCCCTATTAACATTGTAAATAAGTCCCTATGATCTGGCTTTACTCACCTCTCCAGTATCATTTTCTAGAATCATCTTAGGCTCCAACTAGGTCACAAAAGGTTTCATATGATCTTCCTTACCTTCATGCTATATATTATATAGAGCCAGATGGAATTCTCGCAACCTCGAATTCCTATCACCTAGTTACCACTGACATCAAGATTCATTTGTCATCTTCTCCTGACCATCCCCATCTTATAGATTGCCCATGTCTGTACACCCCAGGAATTCTTCTATTATGGAATTTATCATACACACACTGTAATTTTCAGTTTACTTCTCTATCTTCATCTCTAGATTTTGAACTCATTAAGAGAGGGCATGGTGCCTAAAATCTAGTATACACTTCTTGAATTTTTGTCACATAAATTACACTTCTTAACTCAAGTTAAATTATAAAAACACAAAAAATGCCTTCCATTTGAGAATGGAAAAAAAAAGAGCCAAGCTAAAATTTGCTGCATCTAAAAAGGGGCATAAAAAGCCGGGCTCGGTGGCTCAGCCTGTAATTCCGCACCTTTGGGAGGCTGAGGTGAGTGGATTGCCTGAGCCCGCGGGTTCGAGACCCACCTGGGCAGCAAGACCTCATCTCTACAACAAATCAAAAAAAAATCAGCCGGGCGTGGTAGCGCATGCCTGTAATTCCGGCTACTGGGAAGGCTGAGGCGGAAGGATCGCCGGAGCCCAGCAGGTCGAGGCTGCGGTGGCTGGGAGCGGCCACTGCACTCCAGTCTGGGTGACAGAGTGAGACTCCAACTCAAAAAAAAAGGGGGGGGGGCATAAAGAAAGGAGCAGAAGCAAGGTGGAACTACTGAACACTGACTAGAACATAGTAGCAGTTCTAATGGGGAAATCTGAGGCCCTGAGAAACTATAAGGAAGATCATTTGGGAGTAGGGAAGTTTCTTGGAGCCACTTAAAGCAATGTCATTTGCATGGTCACTTTTAAGAGGCTAACCCTATCCTAAGGACAAATTTGATTTAGTACTCCAAGGTTTATTATTGTACAAGACTTCTCCTCCACATCCAAACAGAAGAAGAGTAGAGCATCATCTGTGCTGTCTCTGAGCAGAAAGGATAATGATGTATTCTCACTGCTGGGTGTTTAACTAACTTAGAGCCCTTATGAGAAATGTGGCATATCTTTGTTTTTCCTGGGTCAAACCAATGATTTCCAGTGACTAATGATGATGTTGACTGGCTCCCAGAGATTTTTTATTTTATGAAAATAATTCAAAAGCATAAGTTCCAAAAGATACCATAAGGATATTTCACCAAAAATATACTTTCCCCAAATATTGAACAACTTTAAATAGAGTAGGCTTCTTGTCCAAATGTCCCAACTGGATTCAAGTCAAATAAAATATTTATTCAGCTATCTGACCAGTTGGTGGACAAATAATTATCAAGCAGTTCTTATGTGCCATAATAGTGCAGTATAAACTGTAAAGATAAATAGATGAATAAAATGTATTCCCTTTCCTTAAGGAATTCATAGTCTAGAGCAAGGTGGAACTCTTGATCTTAAGACAGGACATATAAACAATAACATATATTATATAACAAATACAAGGGTGACAGGCAAAATTGTGGGGAATTGTTGGGTTGATTATGCTAACATTTAAAATGAAAAGCATAGAACATGAAAACTATTTGTACTCCCTAAAGCTATTGAAATAAAAAATAAAATAAATAAAATGTCCGCTGCTCCTCTCTGAACATGTATTATACTTCATTATCCCATTAACTAATGACATGAGATTTCTTATAGCCAATGAAATATGAGCAGAATTGACGTAGAACATTTCTGAGTGAAGAACCATTGCTTGGCTTCATTATATATTTGTTCTCTATGCCAACTGACCAGGAATATCCTATATAAAGGCTGCTCTGCTAGCCTGGGCCCCAAAGTAAAGATGATTCAGAGGTGAAAAACAGCAGACCTGAAATGGACATGTAATGTAAATGAGAAATAAACTTGTCACTGATATTTGGAGCCATTTGCTACTGCAGTATAACCTGGTGTATCCTGGCTGGAACAGTTGTTAAGAAGAAATTAATGTTGGGTGAAGCACAAGTTATACAGTAAATGACACATTGAGTTGGATCTTGAAGGCTGAGTAGGTGAGGTCTTTAGGGCAGAGGTTCTGTTGTGAGCAAAGATCTTAGTAGTGTGGGAATATATATCCTGTGTGGACAAGTTACCCACCACACTGGATCATAAAAAATATGCTAGACCCACATATTAAAGACCCATTTGCCATGAGAAGGAATATAAATTTGACCCTGCTGCTATCAAAGAGTCACAGAGAGCTTTTAAGTATTCTGAGTGTAAAGTCTTGGTCATCTTTTGTTGCTCCCAATAAGCTCACCTATAATGCTCTAGATAAGAAGTGGCATGGAAAGAGATAAGTCCATGAGATCCCAGAACTAGAAAAGTGGAAGAAGGGGAAGAGCAATGCAGAAAGTCAGCAGTAATGATGTTTAAACAATTTAATTTGTAGCCAAAATTAGGTTGAAAGTAACTGAGGGACTTCCAGCAAGATGGTGATGGGGCAGCATGGTCTGTGAGACCCTCTGCGAAAGAGAACACTCATAAAGACCCTAGCTCTCTTCCACGGGCTGCAGTTCCCATCTTCGGCAGCCTGCTCTTCACAGGGAGCTCAGCCGCTGCCGCTGCCACTGCTCAAACATCACAACGGTCTGGGCCACTGCCACAGTCCGGATGCCACCACTGTGGCCATTGCCTGCCCATGCCTGAGGCGACACACGACTTCAGACCGTGAGACCCCACAAGCAGGATCTACTGAGATCACTGCTGCCATGGCTGCTGCTGCCACTGCCACGGCCACACCATGCTCCTCGTCCGGAGCCAGGCTTATGAAGCTTCCCCCATGTACGGGGGGGTAGCTGCCACCGCTGCGGATACCGTTGCCGGCTCCCTCCCTTCCTGGGCAACCTCAGAGATGCAGGCTTCAGCAGCTGCAGATAAAAGCCTACTGGAGTGGTGAGATACCACCATCTGCTGGGCATCCAAGGTAACAACATCAAAACGGGAATGACATGCTCTTCCCCCTTGATAAATAGACACAGGCCAGATCTGAGTGATAGACTAGGCAGGGAGCCCAGATGTGAACTGTCATTCACAGCAGGCCAGGGGCAACTGACCCTAACTGTGAACAATTCTACCAGCCTGCAAAGACAGCTAGAAATCAGAGCTGAAAGGACATTGGACTTAAAGGAAAAGTCTCAGAGTATGCTTGGTTGGTTCTGTTAGTTTACTGACATTTATCTATCCCTGTCTTTTTTTTTTTCTTATTTCTCTGTAAACCCCATCTTTGTATAGAGGAATAGCACACCAATAAGGAGGTTGGTTAGCTTGTATGTTAGCCTCATTGTATGTTTTAGTTTTTTATATGGTTGCTGGTTAGATTTTAGTCGTGATTAG
The DNA here is from genome assembly GCF_000164805.1 of Carlito syrichta. Taxonomy (NCBI): domain Eukaryota; kingdom Metazoa; phylum Chordata; class Mammalia; order Primates; family Tarsiidae; genus Carlito; species Carlito syrichta. The sequence goes on from NW_007058414.1 coordinate 192,012, forward strand.
TGTTTTTCTTTTTATTTGTTTCAGTATTGGTGTCTCTATTCACTTGTTAGTCAGTACACTCGTCTGTTTTCCCTCTCACTCCTCTCTCTCTCCACCCCCCCCCACTGCCTGCTCCATTCTCTTCCCTCTGTTGACCTCATATTGCTTTCAGGGAGTAAACCTATAAACCCACTGCATGGACAAATTCCAAGGCAGTGGGAAGTGGGTTTCAGACTATCCATACACCTGTTGGCAGATACCGGGATCTGCAGAGAGATTTTGAATCACAGCTCCCCCCCTAATTAAATGTCAAAACTGAAAACAGGACTGCCCTCACCCTACAGTTCAACTCCACAACTGAACAAAGCAACAGGAAATACATTAGGAAGAATAGGAGATTGAACAAACAGAAGTAAAAGCAACCCCTCCGCCCCTGAATAACAGAATTAAAGAATATGGTGATGTGGAGGGAAGGGGAAAGTCAGGAACAAAAATCTGCACAAATGAAGAAAAACCAAAAGAAGAATATAGGGCTCACACAGACCCCTGGAAGGTCAGACACTGAGAAAATAGACTTCGGAACACAAACAATGAAGAGACCCCAGAATGACTGGTCACATTCAACAAACCCAGACATCAAGACATTAATACAGAGAATTGAAAAAATTGAGGCGAGGCAAGAGCAAAATAGGAAGGAGCTGATGACAGAAATAACAGCAGAAAAGAATACTGTGATGGAAATAAATAACAAACTAATAAGCATGGAGAGCAGAATTAGCCAAGCAGAAGAAAGGATCTCAGAGTGCAAAGGTCAAAACACAGAACCAAACTGTCAAAAACATAGAAAAGAAGCATAAAAAGACAGAACAAAACCTTCAATAGAAGAATGATTACTTCAAGAGACCCAATCTAAGAGTAATTGACCTTCTTAAGGCAGAGAGTCAGAGGCCACACAAGAACAAACATTTCATGAAATCGTTCAAGAAAACTTCCCTCATCTCATCAGTGATGCAAAAATTCAAACACAAGAGATTCATAGAACCCCTGCAAGACAACTTTGAAGATAGGGCTTCAAGCTTCTAAAAAATAAACAATTTCAACCAAGAATAACCTACCCAACCAAGCTAAGCTTCATCAGTGAGGGAGAATTGAAATCTTTCCCAGATATCCAATCCCTAAGAACCTACGTTGCCACCAGACCACCTCTACAAGAAACACTTAAGAAAGTACTGAACACAGAAGAAAATAAAAAAAGAACAACAAGAGAACAGGCAAAAGATTAAAAACACACAAGAACCAACTCTAAAACCAAAAGAAAGACAACAAACAAACAGGAACAAAAACTCTGTAAGAACCTTATGAAAGGGATCAACTCTCACATTTCAATAATTAGCCTAAATGTGAATGAACTAAATGCACCACTGAAAAGACATAGAATGGCAAAATGGATTAATATCACCAGGCAACAATTTATTGCCTTTAAGAGACTCACTTCACTAGAAAGGACACTCACAGACTCAGTAAGAGGCTGGGAAACAAATTTTCAGGTGAAGGCAACACAAAAGAAAGGAGGAGTCGCAATCTTAATTTCAGGCAAAAAACCCTTTAAGCTATCAAAAATTTAAAAAGATACAGAAGGCCACTACATAATGATAAAAGGTTCAATCCATCAACAAGAAATATCCATCTTAAACATATATGCACACAACAAAAGAGCGCCAACTTTCATAAAGCAGCTTCTATGTAAACTCAAAATAGTTATCAACTCTAACACTATCATAGCTAGGGCCTTCAATACCCCGCTCACAATCCTAGACAGATCTTCAGGACAAAAAATCAGCAATGAGATCCGGAACCTCAATGTGACTCTTGACCAAATAGACTTAATTGATACCTACAGAACACTCCATCCAACGACCACAGAATATACATTATACTCATCACTGCATGGAACGTACTCTAAGATCAAACACATACTTGGCCATAAATCAAGCATAAGCAAATTTTAAAAGATCAAAATTTTACCATGCACCTTCTCAGACCACAGTGGAATAAAAATAAACATCAACACTAACAAGGTTCCCCCAAAACTCACAAAGACATGGACACTAAATAGCATGATGCTAAACAATGCCTGGGTCAATGATGAAATCAAAACAGAGATTAAAAGATAACTGGAAACAAATGAAAATGAAGAAACATTTTACCAAAATCTCTGGGATGCCAAGAAAGCGGTACTAAGAAGGGAATTCATATCTCTACAAACGCACATGAAGAAAATGGAAGGCTCACAAATTAACAGCCTAACAAGTCACCTAACAAAGCTGGAAAAGCAAGACCACCAAAACCCAAACTTCAGCCGAAGAATCCAGATCACGAAAATATAAGCCCAAATCCAGGACATAGAAGACAAAAAGATAATACAAAAAAATCAATGAAACAAAAATCTGGTTCTTCGAAAGGATAAATAAGATCCATGGTCCCCTAGCTAGACTGACCAGGAAAAAGAGAGAAAAAGCCCAAATAAACACAATCAGAAACAAAAAAGATGAAATTACATCTGACCCTGAAGAAATACAAAATATCATTAGAGACTACTATGTACACTTGTATGGAAACAAACTTGAAAACCTTGAGGAAATGAAGGACTTTCTGACATCACACAACCTGCCTAGGTTGAAACAAGAAGAAATTGAGACCCTAAATAGGCCAATAATAATCAAGGAGGGGGACGTGGCAAGATGGTGACAGGGCAACCCGGCGTCTGAAGCCCTCTGCAAGGGAGATCTGCAGTGGGTCTCTGACTCTCGCCCCGGGGGACAGGGGACCCCAGCATCGCAGCCTGCTCTACAGACAGAGCTCGGCCGCTGCCATCGGAAGACTGGACAGTTTTGACTGCATTCCAAATGGTCCCCCACCGCCACGGCCTCTGGGAGGGGTAGCATATCGCACCACGCGGCCTGAGGAGATCCACAATGAACCACTTCAGGGAAGATCTGCTGGGATCGCTGCCACCTATCCTGTGTCCGAGACTGTCCTGCCCGCCCGGCGTGGGGCTCCTGTAGCCTGCTCAGAGGCAGGCAGTCAGCTTGTTCCTGTCCAGCCCCACCCCCTCTGGGGCGAGCAGATGAGATAGCACCACCTGCTGGCGATTCAAGGTAAAAACACCAAAACGGGAGAAACAAGCTTGAAAAACAGACACAAGCCAGAGTGGTAAACGAAGGGTGATCCGAACTGTCCTTCACAGCAAGCCAGGGGCAACTGACCCTAACTGTGAACTAATTTACCAGCTTGAAAAGAAAGCTAGAAATCAGAGCTGAAAGGACATTGGACTTAAACGAAAGGTCTCAGAGTGTGCCTCATTGATTCTATCAGTCTAATGACTTAATTCTATTCCTACTGTATTGTTCCCTTTTTTCTTTTTTCCTTTTCCTTTTCTTCTCTTTTCTTCTCTCTGTAAACCATATCTTTTTATAGAGGAACAGCACACTAACAAGGTGGTTGGTTAGCTTGTATATTAGCATCACTATATGTTTTATTTTTGTTTGTATGAGAGTTGGTTCGACTGTAGCTGTGGTCTATTGTTTTTATCTGTTTCAGCATAGGCCTCTCTCTCTATTTGTTGGTACACTCGTTTGTTTCCCCCCTTACTCCTCTATCTCTCCACTCCCCTCTTCAACCCACTATCTGCTCCATTCTCTCCCCTCTGCTAACCACATTTTATTTCAGGGAGTAAACCTACAGCCCCACTACACGAACAGATTCCAGGGCAGTGGGAAGTGGGTTCCACATTATCCACACGCCTGTCAGCGAATACCAGGACCTATAGACAGATTTTGAATCACAGCTCTCCCCTTAAGTACATCTCAAAACTGCAAAAAGGACAACCTCCAACCTTCAGTGCAACTTCAGAATTGAACAAAGTAAGAGGACATACATAAAGAATAGGAGATTGAACAAACAGAAGTAAAACCAATCCCTTTACCCCTGCATAACAGAATTAAAGAAGACGGTGACGTGGAGGGAAGGAAAAAGTAGAGAGGGGGAAAAAACCGCACAAATGAAGAAAAACCAAAAGAAGAATATAGGTCCTACACAGACCCCTGGGAAATCAGACACTGAGAAAACAGATTCTGGAACACAGACAATGAAGAGTCCCCAGAATGACTGGTTACATGCAACAAACCCAGACATCAAGACATTAATGGAGAGAATTTAAAAAATTGAGGAGAGACAAGAAGAAAATAGGAAGGAGCTGTTGTCAGAAATGACAGCAGTAAAGAATACTGTGATGGAAATGAACAACAGACTAATAAGCATGGAAAGCAGAATCAGCCAAGCCGAAGAAAGAATCTCAGAGCTCAAAGACTAAAACACAGAACTAACCCAAACTGTCAAAAGCATAGAAAAGAAGCTCAAAAAGACAGAACAAAACCTGCAAGAGATGAATGATCACTTCAAGAGACCAAACCTAAGAATAATTGGGCTTCCTGAGGCAGAAAGAGAAAGAAGCCACACTGGAACAAACATTTCATGAAATCATTCAAGAAAACTTCCCTCATCTCATCAAGGATGAAAAAATTCAAACACAAGAGATTCAGAGAACCCCTGCAAGACAACAAACGAGAAGACCAACTCCCAGACACATAATAATTCGCCTAAAGAAAGTAGCTATGAAAGGAAAAATCCTGAAGGCAGCAAGAGAAAAAGGCCAGACTACCTACCAGGGAAAATCAATTAGAATAGCAGCAGATTTATAAACAGAAACTCTTAAGGCCAGAAGAGCCTGGAGCCCTATCTTCAAAGTTCTAAAAGAGAAACAATTTCAACCAAGAATAACCTACCCAGCCAAACTAAGCTTCATTAGTGAGGGAGAATTGAAATCTTTTCCAGACATCCAATCCCTAAGAACCTACGCTACCACCAGACCATCTCTACAAGAAACACTTAAGAAAGTACTGAACACAGAAGAAAAAGAAAAAAGAACAACAGCATTCTTCACAAGAGTACAGGCAAAAGATTAAAAATACACATGAACCAACTCCAAAACCCAAACAAAGATAACAAATAAACAGGATCAACTCTGTAAGAACCTTATGACAGGGATCAACTCTTGCATTTCAATTATTAACCTAAATGTGAATGGACTAAATGCACCACTGAAAAGACATAGAATGGCAAAATGGATAAAATATCATCAGGCAACAATCTATTGCCTTCAAGAGACTCACCTCACTAGAAAGGACACCCACAGACTCAAAGTAAGAGGATGGGAAACAAGCTTTCAGGCGAATGGAATACAAAAGAAAGGAGGAGTAGCGATCTTAATTTCAGACACCCTTCAAGCTATTAAAAATCAAAAAAGATACAGACGGCCACTACATAATGATAAAAGGCTCAATCCATCAACAAGAAATATCTATCGTAAACATATATGCATACAACATAGGTGCGCCAACTTTCATAAAGCAACTTCTTGGAAAACTAAAGAAAGACATTGACTCTACCACTATCATAACTGGGGACTTTAAT
>NW_007058414.1:198488-199372 GCF_000164805.1 Carlito syrichta
AGCTGGAAAAGCAAGACCACAAAAACCCTAATTTCAGCAGAAGAATCCAGATCACCAAAATAAAAGCGCAAATCTAGGACATAGAAGACAAAAAGATAATACAAAAAAATCAATGAAATAAAAAGCTGGTTCTTTGAAAGGGTAAACAAGATTGATGGTCCCCTAGCTGGACTGACCAAGAAAAAAAACAAATAAGCATAATCAGAAACACAAAAGATGAAGTCACATCTGACCCTGAAGAAATACAAAAGATCATTAGAGACTACTACGTACACTTGTATGGAAACAAACTTGAAAACCAGAAGGAAATGGAGGACTTTCTGACATCACACAACCTACCTACGTTGGAACAAGAAGAAATTGAGACCCTAAATAGACCAATAACAATCAAGGAAATCAACTACATAATAAGAAAACTTCCTACCAAAAAAAGCCCTGGTCCAGATGGCTTTCCAGCAGAATTCTACAAGACATTCAAGGAGGAGCTGATACCAATCCTACTGAAGGTATTCCAGGCAATTGAAAAAGATGGAACTCTCCCCAAATCATTTTACAAAGCCAACATCACATTGATACCCAAGCCAGGTAAAGATCCAACAAAGAAAGAGAACTACAGGCCAATATCTTTGATGAATATAGATGCTAAAATTCTCAACAAGATCCTAGCAAACCGGATTCAGCAATACATCTCAGAATCATCCACCATGACCAAGTAGGCTTCATTCCTGGCATGCAAGGCTGGTTCAACATTCGTAAAACCATAAATGTAATTAATACATCAACAGATGTCAAAACAAAACCACATGATCATATCATTAGATGCAGAAAAAGCTTTTGATAAAATCCAGCACCGCTTCTTGATAAAAACCCTTGAACATCTAGCT
>NW_007058415.1:0-650 GCF_000164805.1 Carlito syrichta
GTAATCCAAGAAAACTTTCCCCATCTCACCAGAGGTGTGACCAGCCAAGCACAAGAGATAAGGAGAATGTCTGCAAGGCATCAAATGAGATGACCAACCCCTAGACACATAGTAATTTGCCTACACAAAGTAGGCACAAAAGAAAAAAATCCTAAAGGCAGCAAGAATGGAAGGTCAGACTACCTACCAGGGATAACCAATCAGATTAGCAGCAGGCTTATCAGCAGAAACAGTACAAACAAGAAGGGACTGGAGCCCTATATTCAAATTCCTCAAAGATAAACAATTTCAACCAAGAATTTCCAATCCAGCCAAGCTCAGCTTCATCAGTGATGGAGAATTAAAATCCTCCCCAGACATCCAATCCTTAAGAGATTATGCAGCTTCCAGACCAGGAGACACTTTAAAAGGTATTAAGCACAAAAGAAAGAAAAAAAGAATGACTCACACTTCCTAAGAGAACAGCACAGCATAGAATCAACAGAGATTATAGTGCAACAAAAAACTTCAAAACACACACATACATTAACCTCAAAGCCAAAAGAGAACAAGCAAAGAATAAACTTTATAAGAACCTCATGACAGCAACAAACAATCACATTTCAACAATCAACCTGAATGTTAATGGAATAAGTGTACCACTGAAAAGA
>NW_007058416.1:0-799 GCF_000164805.1 Carlito syrichta
AGAGTTTGGGTTATTTCTATAATTTTGGTCCTCCAAGCTCTGAGATTCTTTCTCTGCTTGGGTAAATCATGCTTTCCATGCTTATCAAATTGTTATTTATTCATTCACAGTATTCTTTAATACTGTTATCTCAGATATCAGCTCCTTCCTAGTTTCTTCTTGTGTCTCCTCAATTCTTTTTAGTCTCTCCATTATTGTTTTGATATCTGCATTTGCATTTTGAGACCCTTCATTCTGGGGACTTATCATTGTTTGTATTCCAAAGTCAATTTTCTCAGTGTCTGCTCTCCCAGGCGTCTGGGAGAGACCCATACTCTTCTTTTGGTTTTTCTTCATTTCTGTAGATTTTTCTCCCTTTACCCCTTTCCCTCCCCCTCTTCAATTCTGTTTTTGAGGGAAGGTGGGGTTGCTTTTATTTCTCTTCTGCAATGACCTGTTCTTCCTTATGAGGGTCTTCTGGTTTTGTTCACTTTTCCCTCTGTTTTACAGTCTGTCTATTCAGCAGTTTGCAGTCTTGGTCCCTGCTGTGCACGTCAGGCGCCTCCGAGCCCCAGGAGCACCGACATCTGTGCACATCTGGCTTGGTCGCGAGTACCCGGGAGGCGCTGTGCCCGGCCCTGCCCGAGGGCGGGAGCCACCGCCACCGCCACAGCTCAGGTGTCGGGTTAGGGGCGGGAGGGGATTGTTATTATTATTATTATTATTTTGAGTTAGAGTCTCCTTCAGTTGACCAAACTGGAGTGTAGTGGCATGCTCCCGGCCACTGTAGCCTCTACCTCCTGGGCTCTGGTGATCCTTC
>NW_007058417.1:0-1106 GCF_000164805.1 Carlito syrichta
AGCCAGGTTCCGTGGCTCAGCCTGTAATCCTGCGATTTAGGAGGCTGCGGGGAGTGGATACCCTAAGCCCGCGGGTTCGAGACCCACCTGGGCAACTTGGGGAGTCCTCATCTCTACAATACATCAAAAAATCAGCCGGGCGTGGTAGCACATGCCTGTAATGCCAGCTCCTCGGAAGGCTGAAGCGGAAGGATCAATGGAACCCAGCAGGTCGAGGTTGCGGTGGCCGGGAGAGGCCACTGCCTTCGGGCGCGGATCCCAGAGTGAGACTCCAACTCAGGCCAGAGCCCACGGTACAGAGAAATCTGAACAGTTATTTGCTGGAGTGGAACTATGGCCTTAAGGACATTTTACTGAAACCTGCTAGCTATTAATGATGAATGTTTCATTGCCTTAAATGGTGGACAACCAAACTCTTCGACGACCAAAATATGAAATGCAAATTTCCAAGTGTAACTTATATTCAGATGAAAAAACATGCAGTCGTATACATAAAAATTGTTGCACTCTGTGCCAGGTAACAGCAGTTATTTCAATCTACCCTGTACGAATGTGGAGGTGGGGGGAGTCTAAGTTAAGGAACATCAAAACATCATAGATATATGCTTCATCTTCTTCTTTCTGACCTGTCTTCTTCCTCCCATGTTTTTAAAACACTTTTCACTTCTTGTAAAATTGTGTACTCAAAAGTGAACAACTGAAATCTGAATTCAAAAGTGAACAAACACAGTTTAGCAGATTAGTGCTCTACAACAGTACATTGAAGGAGTTTACGAAATGTGCCTTTCTGTGTGGAAGAGAGCGGCTCGAAGGTAGAAGTCACATACCCACTGTCCTATGCAGTGGGCCATGACTTGGCCAGGAGGATGTGGATCGACCTAAGGGTTACCATTTCAGCGTCTCTTTCATCAGGATACCTTGCTGTTAATGGTGATTTCATTCCTTGCCTTTTCTCGTCGGATTGGCACCAGGAGCACATCTCCAACCTTCCTCTGTAACGTTTAGTAGCCTTAGCAAATCCTCCTTGCTCCTGTGGAAAGCTTCCTCATGTTGTTATTCAGAGGAACTGAACCATTCAGTGGGACTGTGTTTCCACATTGTACCCA
>NW_007058417.1:2164-3155 GCF_000164805.1 Carlito syrichta
AATTCCCCAAATTTCCGCACCTTGCTCTGGCTTCTGCCAGTTCCGTTCAATCCTTGCTTCCTCAAGGGCTAGGGCATTGCAAAGATCTTTCCGACTCGTCCATGAAACTATGTCCTCACGATGGCGCTGTGGCTCAAGGGGACGCTCACAGGCCTGTCTGACACCCGCCCAGCAACTTGGAAAAAAAAGGGCCATCAAACTCTCCTCCCTGTGATCCACCTTCAGTTTTTTTTTTCTTCCTGAGCTCCACAAAGTTCCAGACACTTGGAAGACTGAGCTGGAAGAATCGTCCGAGCCCAGGAGTTGGAGGCTGCAGTGTCTGTGACCGTCTACTCTGTGCGACAGAGTTAGACTCTGACTCTAACAATCAAACCCCAAGATAAAGAAAAAAAACCCTTGAAAAATGAAAAATGAATAATGTTGGAAAAATCATGAAGAAAGAGGCCTTGCGTATGTTTATACTGTTAGATGTGTGAGTTAGTCTTTATAATTGTGAAACACTTTGGCGTTAGCTGTACATGTGCTAACAGCCTACAGTATAGAAACTGCAATCTTAGGAATACATTTGAGCGAAATCATTCCCCTATGTAATGAAAAGACATGGACTATAACAGTTATGTCATCATACTTTCTTAGCTACGTTCTCAGAACCATACAAATGTTCATCCACAAGTTTCAAAAACATATTTGAGGGTCATCAGAAAATGATGCAATATGAATAATGTACATTGATTTGGTTGCCTGTAGATAATCAAATTTTTATCAAAACCGAATTCATGCTTAACATGATATGACCTCCTATACTGTGATAAAATAAGTAAAATAAGCTACTTTTTTGGAAATACATACAAATATGATAAAATGAGGTTAAAATAAAATACCCTGATAATTAAGTTAATATCTACGTTCACCTAAATGCCATAAATTTAGTTTCTTTAGCCAGATAGTGAGCATAAAAAGAACAATTTTATTATGATTTTATTATGCTTCG
>NW_007058418.1:0-378 GCF_000164805.1 Carlito syrichta
ATGGATGGGAATGGAATTGAATGGATTCAAATGGAAAGGAATTTAACAGAATGGAATGGAATGGAAAGGAATGTAAAGGAATGGAATGGAATCGAATGGAATGGAGAGTAATGGAATGGAAGGGACAGTAACGGAATAGAATGGAATGGAATGGAATGGAATGAAATGGAGAGTAAAGGAATGGAATGGAATGAAAAGGGTTGGAAAGGAATGGAATGGAATCGATTGGAATGAAGAGTAATGGAATGGAATGGAGAGAAACGGAATGGAATGGAATGGAGAGTTACGAAATGGAATGGAATGGGATGGAATAGAATGAACAGTAACTAAATTTGATGTAATGGCATGTAAGGGAATGGAATGGAATGGAATCAAATG
>NW_007058419.1:0-680 GCF_000164805.1 Carlito syrichta
CCAGGTGACTAAACTAGCTGACAACTAGTTATCCAGCTGGCTAGCCAGCTGACTTTACTAGCTCTCTACCTCTCTAGCCATATGGAGAGCCAACTGACTTAACTAGCTGAATTAATTAGCTAGCCAACTGGCTAGTCACCTGATTTAACTAGGTCAATACCTAGCTAGCAAACTGACTTAACTAGGTCACTACCTAGCTAGCCAGCTGGCAAGCCAGCTGACTAAACTTGGTGACTTAACTAGCTGGCCTGCTTTCTAGCCAGTTGAATTAACAAGCTTGCTACACAGCTAGCCAGCTGGCTATCCAGCTGAATTAACTAGGTGACTTATCTTGCTAGCCAGGTGTCTAGCCAGCTGATATAAGTAGCAAGCTACCTAGCTAGCCAGCTGGCTATGCAGCTGACATAACAAGATGTCATAACTTGCTAGTCAGCTGTCTAGATAGCTGACATAACTAGCTAGCTACCTAGTTAGCAAGTTGACTAACCAGCAGACTTAACTAGCTGACTTAAATAGCTAGCCAGCTGGCTAGCCAGCTGACTAAATTGCCTAGCTACCTAGTTGGCCAACAGGCTAGCCAGCTGACTTAACGAAGTACCCAGCTGGCTAGCCAGCTGATTTAACTAGGCGACATACCTAGATGCCTGATGGCTACCCAGCTCACTTAACTGGCTACCTAC
>NW_007058420.1:0-1316 GCF_000164805.1 Carlito syrichta
GCTGCCCATTGAAGCTGGACTGGATTTTTAAAATGTGGTACATATACACAATGGAATATTGCACAGCCATAAAGGACAAACATACGGACTTCACAGCAATTTGGATGAATTTAGAGTTGATCATACCGAGTGGACTATCACAGAAATAAAGAACAGAGTACCATATGTTCTCACTCAGAAGTGAAACTTGAACAATTTTAATACTATATAAAAGGGATTGGCAGTAGTGGGAAACTGCCAGGGGATGGGGGTGGGAATGGCAGTTGAGAGAAACTGCTAGGGGAGGGAGGGGTACACCTTATAAACAAGGTGCCTGCGTAATCAATGTTTGTATACCTAATCTGAACTGTACCCCACATCTTCATAATAATTTTTTTAAAAAGAAGGAGCATAGCTTGTTCAAAACATTAAAAGGCATATACCAATGACATATAGCTAAAATCATACTGAATGAGGCAAAGTTAAATCCTTCCCCATCAGAAATAGAACAAAAGTAAGACCCCCTTGCACCACACCTAGTCAATGTAGCTTGGAAGTTATAACAGAGCAATCAGGCAAGTGAAAGAAATAACAGTTATCAAAATTAGAAAGAAAAAAAAAAACAATCTCTAGTTGATGATGAATTATCTTGTACCTAGAAAATCCTAAAGACTATTTCAAAAGAGCCCTGGACTTGATAAGGAAATTCAGTACAGTCTCAGGTTACAAAAACAACAAACACAAATTACACTGCTACATGCCAATATAGGCCAGGCAGAGAATCAAATCAGAAACTCTATACCATTTATAATAGTGGCCAAAAATTTAAATTACCTAGAAATACATTTAACTAAAAATGTCAAACATCTCTAAATAAAGAATGGCAGGTCAGACTCGGTGGCTCAGCCTGTAATCCCATCACTTTGTGAGGATAAGGTGAGTGGATTGCCTGATCCGGCAGGCTTGAGATCAGCCCAGGCAACTTGGAGAGACCTCATCTCCACAATAAATCAAAAATGAGCCTGGCATAGTAGCATGTGCCTGTAGTTCCGGCTACTAGGAAGACTGAAGTGGTAGGTTTGTCAGAGACCAGCAGGTCGACACTGGAGTGGCTGTGAGTGTGCCACAGTATTCTATCCTGGGCAACGGAGTGAGAATCCAACAAAAAAAGAAAGAAAGGAAGAAAGAGAGAGAGAAGGGAGGGAGGGAGGGAGAGAGGGAAGAAAGAAAGAAAGAAAGAAAGAAAGAAAGAAAGAAAGAAAGAAAAAGAAAGACAGACAGACAGACAGGAAGGAAGGAAGGAATAAAGAAAGAACTGCAGAACACTGATGAAGGAA
>NW_007058421.1:0-384 GCF_000164805.1 Carlito syrichta
ATTCCAATCCATTTCATTCCATACCTTTCCATTCCATTTCGTTACTTTCCATTCCATTCCGTTACACTCCGTTGCATACAATTCCATTACTCTCCATTCCATTCCATTCCACTTTATTCCATTAAGTTATTCTTCTTTCGGGTCCATTCCACTCTGTTACTCTCCATTCCATTGCATTCCATGCCATTCCATTCCATTCATTCCATTCCGTTACTTTCTATTCAATTCCATTCCATTCCATTCCATACCATTACTCTCCATTCCATTCCATTCCATTCCATTACTCTCCGTTCCAATCCTTTCCATTTCATTAATCCCCATTCAATTCTATTCCATTCCAATACTCTCCTTTCCATGCCATTGCATTCCATTCCATACCATTAC
>NW_007058422.1:0-509 GCF_000164805.1 Carlito syrichta
AAGTCTTGCACTATGAGTTTCAGTTTCAAAAATCATGTAGGCCTGATGGAAATAAAATTGAACTTGAGTTTGAGTGTCAACTCTGAAATTTCCAGGCATCATTACCCTGCCCGAAAATACTTGATTTCCTCTTCTGCGAAATGAGACAGATCTTATCTAGGCTCCTTTATACCCATCCAGCATACTGCATTGTTCTATAATGTGATGTTAATGTGAGCTACTGTTATCAGTGCATAATCCACATATCGAGTTGTTTCCCCAAATGCCGAGAAGATTAGGAAAGAAACAAAAATGGACAAAAAGTGTGGGTTGTATATTCTTTGCCAAGAAGTAGTTTGTTTCTTTTTCATAGTTATGTCACTTCTTTGTGTATTAATATTTTATACATAAGGTGTTAGAAGCTCTAACCTCATTGGCTGGAGAGGTATTTTAATAGGCAGATTATGATCTTGAGAGGAAAAATAAAATTTGGTGTAATTTGATAGGACTTCCCGCCTGGAAAAGATTTA
>NW_007058423.1:0-864 GCF_000164805.1 Carlito syrichta
CAATTCTGGCTACTTGGAAGGCTGAGGTGGAAGGATCGCCGGAGCCCAGCAGGTCGAGGCTGCGGTGGCCGTGAGTGGCCAATGCACTCCAGTCTGGGCGACAGAGTGAGACTCCAACTCAAAAAAAAAAAAAGATAATCGTCCTGAGTTCCCTTGTATTTTTTTTTTATTTCTTACAATTTTTGTTTGGTCTCAGTGGCTCCTGAAAATAAATCTAACAGTTTCAATAGCTTTGTGCTTAGTAATATGGGTTATTTTTTTTGCCCGAAGTTTAGATACATTCACACAGAAAATGAGCCTCAGTTTGTTGGTTGGTTTTGTTCCTTCTTTTGTTTTAGGTAGTTCAAGTTGACCTTTGTGGAGGAAATTCTTTTTTTTTTTTGAGCTGGATTCTCACTCTGTCACCCAGACTGGTGTGCAGTGGCTGCTCCCGGCCACCGCAGCCTCGACTTGCTGGACTCTGGTGATCCTTCCACCTCAGCCTTCCGAGTAGCTAGAACTACAGGCATGCAATACCATGCCTGGCTGATTTTTGATTTATTGTAGAGATGAGTTCTCACCAAGTTGCTCAGCTGGTCTCGAACCTGTGGGCTCAGGCAATCCGCTCAACTCAGCCTCCCACAAATTCACCTCATTGTTTGAAGAAAGCAGGCACAAATCCTTTTATGCCACAGCAGGATTACTGAAGGTTTTAAGTAAATTAAAGTGTGATAAATCATATTGTATTAACAATCAAGTAGGGGTTTATTAATTAAAATATATCTGTGTGAATCTTTTCCACATTGTAAATACTTTTACATAATACATTACATTTTAAATAAACTCTTAGGGCTTCTGTAAAGTAAAGCTGAATGGTATTGGTAG
>NW_007058424.1:0-745 GCF_000164805.1 Carlito syrichta
GGATATAAAATAAATGTGCAAAAGACAATTGCATTTCTTTATACCAATAATAAACAGAAACCCAAATAAAAATCACAATTCCATTCACAATAGCCACAAAAAAAATGAAATACCTTGGCTTCTTCATAACCAGAGACATGAAAGACCTTTACAATGAAAACTACCAAATACTGCTCAAAGAAATCAAAGATGACACAAACAAGTGGGAAAATATCCCATGCTCATGGATTGGAAGAATCAACACTGTGAAGATGTCCATCTTACCTAAGGCAATCTACAGATTCAATGCAATACCCATCAAATTACCAGCAACATTCTTCTCAGATCTAGAAAAAACAACACAGGAATTCATATGGAAACACAAATGTCCAAGAATAGCCAGAACAATCCTCAGCAAAAAAAAACAAAGCAGGTGGTATCACATTACCAGGCTTCAAACTTTACTATAAAGCTACAATCATCAAAACAGCTTGGTATTGGTATAGGAACAGGCATATAGATCAATGGAATAGAATTGAGATTCCAGAAGCAAAACCTCAATTTCTCAACCAACTCATCTTCGACAAAGCCTCCACCACCTACCACTGGGGAGAGGAGAACCTATTCAGTAAATGGTGCTGGGAAAACTTACTGACCACATGCAGAAGATTGAAACCGGACCCCTATCTATCCCCATGCACAAAGGTTAACTCCAAATGGATCAGAGACCTAAATGCAAAATCTCAAACCATAAGAACCTTAGAAA
>NW_007058425.1:0-753 GCF_000164805.1 Carlito syrichta
ACACAACCTACCTAGTTTGGAACCAGAAGAGATTGAGACCCTAAATAGACCAATAACAATCAAGGAAATAGACTATGTAATAAGAAAACTACCTACAAATAAAAGCCCTGGTCTAGATGGCTTTCCAGCAGAATTCTACAAGACATTTAAGGAGGAGCTGATACCAATCCTACTGAAGGTATTCCAGGCGATTGAAAAAGATGAAATTCTCCCCAAATCATTCTTCAAAGCCAACATCACATTGATACTCAAGCCAGGTAAAGATCCAACAAACAAAGAGAACTATAGGCCAATATCTTTGATGAACATAAATGCTGAAATTCTCAACACGATCCTAGCGAACAGGATTCAACAACACATCTCAAAAATCATCCATCATGACCAAGTATGCTTCATTCCTGGGATGCAAGGCTGGTTCAACATACGTAAAACCATAAATGTAATTAAATACATCAACAGATGTCAAAACAAAAACCACATGATTATATCATTAGATGCAGAAAAAGTTTTTGATAAAATCCAGCAACCCTTCTTTATAAAAACCTTCGAACATCTAGGCATATGGGGAACACACCTCAAAATAATAAAAGCCATCTATGAGAAACCCACAGGCAGCATACTCCTAAACAGACAAAAATTGGAACCATTTCCCCTGAAAACTGGAAGAAGACAAGAATGTCCACTCTCACCCCTCCTGTTCAACATAGTATTGGAAGTCCTGGCTTGAGCAATCAGAGAAGAGAAGGCAATCAG
>NW_007058425.1:1007-11938 GCF_000164805.1 Carlito syrichta
ATACAAAATAAATGTGCAAAAGACAATCGCATTTCTTTACACCAATAATAAACAAACAGAAACCCAAATAAAAAACACAATTCCATTCACAACAGCCACAAAAAAAAAGAAATACCTTGGCATCTTCCTAACCAGAGACGTGAAAGACCTTTACAATGAAAACTATAAAACAGTGCTCAAAGAAATCAAAGATGACACAAACAAGTGGAAAAATATCCCATGCTCATGGATTGGAAGAATCAGCATTGTGAAGATGTCCATCTTACCTAGGGCAATCTACTAATTCAATGCAATACACATCAAATTACCACCAACATTCTTCTCAGACCTAGAAAAAATAATGCAGGAATTCATATGGAAACGCAAACGGTCCAAGAATAGCCAGAACAATTCTCAGCAAAAAAAAAAAAAAAAAAAAAAGAAAGAAAGCAGGGGGTTTCACATTACCAGACTTCAAACTCTACTATAAAGCTACAATCATCAAAACAGCTTGATATTGGTATAGGAATAGGCATATAGATCAATGGAATAGAATTGAGATTCCAGAAGCAAAACCGCAATTTATCAACCAACTTATCTTCGACAAAGCCTCCACCACCTATCACTGGGGAGAAGAGAACCTATTCAGTTAATGGTGCTGGGAACACTGACTGACTACATGCAGAAGATTGAAACGGGACCCCTATCTATCCCCATGCACAAAGGTTAACTCCAAATGGATCAGAGACCTAAATGTGAAACCTGAAACCATAAGAACCTTAGAAAATGAAGGACATACCCTCATGGAAATCGGAACTGAGCTCCAATTCCTGAACAAAACCCAAAACCCACAGGTCATAAGAGACAGGATAGACAAGTGGGACTTTATTAAACTGACAAGCTTCTGCAAAGCCACAGAAACCATCAAGAGAGTAGGGAGACAGACTACAGACAAGGAAAAATGTTTGCCAACACCAGGTCAGACAAAGGCTTAACATCTTTGATCTACAAGGAACTCAAACGTGCTGAGAATAAAAAAACAAACAACCACATTATAAAGTGGGCAAACGACATTAACAGACACTTCACAAAGGAAGACATCCGAGCAGCCAACAGACATATGAAGAAATGTTCAACTTCACTAATCATCAGGGAGATGCAAATCAAAACCACACTGAGATACCACCTAACTGCAGTCAGAATGGCAATTAAAACAACTCAAAAAATAACAGCTTCTGGAGAGGGTGTGGAGAATAGGGAACACTTCTACACTTCGGGTGGCAGTGTAAACTAGTGCAACCTCTGTGGAAAGCAGTGAGGCGATTCCTGAAAGCTCTAAATATCTACCTCCCATAAGACCCTGCAATCCCCCTAATGGGAATATATCCGGAAGTAAACAAATTACTCTACAAAAAGACACCTCCACATGTATGCTTATCGCAGCATTGTTCACAGTAGCAGGAACCTGGAAGCAACCATGCTGCCCATCAAAAGAGGATTGCATTTAAAAAATGTGGTACATATACACGATGGAATACTATGCAGCCATAAAAAAGAATAAAATCATGAATTTTGCAGCAACCTGGATGGAACTAGAGTCTATAATTCTGAGTGACCTCTCACAAAAACAAATGTCCGAGTGTACATGTTTTCACTCATATAATGGACCTTGAACATCCAATCTAATACTATAACAAAATGACTGTCAGTAGTGGGAAACTATGGGGGGGAGGAGATGGGTTTAACGGGCAAATATCTATCTGGGGATGGGGAAGCACCTCTAATCAATAGGGTGCCTGAATAAAACGTATTTGTATACCTAACCCTTAACTGTACTCCACAACATCATAACAAAAAAATATTGATTATGAAAAAAAAACAAGAAAAAGTTAATTTAAAATTTATTCTCCATATATGTTCTAGATATTCTCCTTATGATCTTATCTATAGTGACTGCTTTTATTGTCCTATCCATCTGTTTTATAAGATGTTTGTGTCAATGGCCTCTTAATTCCAAGCATTCATGGGATTCTATCCTCCTTTCATAACCACCAAAAGGTCTTATTATTTGCAGATCTCTATTATTAGTGTAGCTTTACATATACAGACAACCAAATGTAAGCCTGATCACTTTCATACTAACTTAATAATGATTGCAAATAAAACCTTATCACTGCAAATTATAAAATATGTTGCACAAAGATTATTTTCTTGTGAAAACCCAGAAAAGCAAAAGCAGTTATCTCAGTCAAATATCTTTGTCTTGAACCAAATATAGGTGATGAGGATTTAAATTTTTGAAAGCTTTGAGGAACCTCCCTGAACTAACAGAAGACTCTATTCAAGTTGGAGTAAAGTAAAGTGGACTACTCAAATTAAGGCAAGATGCAAACCCCTGGAAAACAATTAGGCCACTACAATGCTTGAAGTGCAAAATACACTTATCTAAGAGAATTTCACTGGCAACCTGTAGAGATTTTGAATGTAGCCCTATGTTTCTGACTATTAATAATCCTTCTACTTTAGATCAAAAGCCAGAAATGGCACCTCGAGTTTATGATTTGGGGGTCAACGTTTCAGAAAGAGACTCTTAAGGACAAGGAATCCTTCTTTAATCAAAACTGTAGCTGTAGGTTAGTGAAACCAATCCTGAGCTCCAAGGATTGTTACAACCTCCTTAACAATAATCCCCAAAATGTAACTATCGTTGAAATTAAAGATTTAAACAAACAAAAAATCACAATAGACTATGAAAGTTGAAAGTGGTTATAAGGAAACAAGTGCCTGGATGAAATTGATAAAATTTACAATATCCCCTCTAAGTCAATGTGATTGCTACGAATGTGCCACAAGACGGTTTCAGGCTTATGTGATTCCCTATCATTTTGGATACAAAATGAGAATGAGTTGTATGTTAGCTCTGTACCAAGACAAAGATGCACACCAAGAACCGAGACGTGCAAGAGCCTGTCCTTGCTTCAACCTGCTTTGCAGAAGCGAGATTCAAAGGTAATCCCCTTATTTTCCAAGGGTAAGTTGAATCCCTCCTTGTTTCTCTTCAGATGGGGAGAATGATTCACTACTGCCATAGGGAAACTCAAAACTTGCACCCATGTCCTGGATGTCTCAAAGGTACATGAGGGCAACTACTCTCATTGTAACATCCCTCAAGCAGATATTTGCTTGTACAACGAAGGAAGGAAAGTTAAAGACCTGTTACCACTCAAATAGTTTGGAACCTTTTCTTTGGTTCTCTCATTGTCCCATTCATCCTAGCATTGGTTGTCTCATTCATCCTAGCATTTTGTTCCAACCTAAGAATTCATCCTCAGTACAGAAGCAAGAGGTCAGTACAAGGATCTTTTGATCACATTACATATATGAACACAATAAGTATCCTCCATGGTGTCCCTGATAAATTTAAAGCTAGAAATCAAGCAGCTGCATAGTTTTAGTCTATGCTCTTCAGGTGATCAACTCTTAATAAGAACTAGATTGGATTAGTAACATTTACTATAACCAACAAAGGTGTATTAATTATACTAGAGATGCTGTCAGGGGAAATGTGGAACAACTGGATGCCGCTAGTTGAATAACTTGTGAAGGCTATGTGGTTTTAGATAAAACGTTAGCTGAGAAAGGCAGAGTCTCTGTTATCTTTGGGTGAAAATATTTTACTTTTATTTCAAATAGCACAACGCCTGATGGAAATATCACCAAGGCACTACAAAGGCAAACTATTCTGGGCAATGAGTTGGTTCACAATTCTGCAATTTATGATCAGTTTTCAAATTGACTAAAAGACTGATTTGGAAAATGGAAAGGAATGATCAGCTCAATCTTAACCTCCTTTGTGAATGTAGTGGGAGTATTAACAGTTGTAGATTAATAGATAGATTGATGCATAATTTCCTAGGTTAGAATCTTAGTCAAAAGTCTTATGGAAACTGATATTAATAAAGTACTCATAGACTATCTTCATGACAATGGAAACTGAATTACATTTTAAGAAAGTCAAAATCAATTTTAAAAATTTTCTACAAACTTGAATTAGAATAAAAATAAAATAAAAACTACTTAAAAATAAAAGATTAGGAAAGTTTAAAAATCAAAATGGTGACTCATTTTTAAATGGCAATTTATTACTTAACTTTCTGGTTCTTCCTTCTTTCCTTGTATGCTTTCTTGTTTGACAGACATCCTTTGCTGAGCCTTGAAACCTATCAGAATCTAGAAACAGCTGATTTTACCCTATTTGCTTTAAAACTCCTTGTGTTTTACTATATTAGTACAGAATTATTGCTTAAACAATGTCTGAGAAAGTGATGCCACCACTTAAGTACTCAACCTTTGAGGAACCAGGGAATAACCTTGTGCTTTTAGGTATAAATTCGCTGGCTGTGACCACCTCAGTGTGCCTGCTCACCCGACGGGCACCCATTCTGGCAAAGATGAGATTAAAAGACTTACTTCACTCCCCTAAATTCTGAGTTTCCATGTCGTGCTTTGATAACCAAACAGAGAGAGTCAATTTTTTGTCCCACAGCTATGGCAACCACAACATTGTACCCCTAGTCCAGGAGTACCCATTATGGAGGAGGACCAGTCACTGGAATAAACTTCACATGTGAGCGCTAGTCATTAGAGTATGTTTATGTGGGAAGAGCAGTCATATTTTTCACCAAATCACAGAGAAATCTCAGTCACTGGTGCACCAATAGTGGAAGCAGGCCAGTCACTGGGACACCCATTATATAGGAAACCCGGTAGCTGGTTCACCCATTAAGGTGGAAGGCCAGTCACAGTAGCACACAAAACGGAGAAGGCCTTGTCACAAAGGCATTCATTATGAATGGGAGCCATTTCCTTGGATTCACATCACAGATGCTGGCCAGATATTGAATTACCTATCCCAGAGGAGTGTTGGTCACTGGATAACTGGGAAAGCCAGCACAGAGGAGACCATCACTGTGGTATCCATCACACATGAGGAACATTCACCGGGGCACAAATTACAGAGTACAGTCAGTCACTGTAGAACTAATCACAGAGGAGGTACAATCAGCAAGGCACAAAACACAGAAGATTTACATTCACTATGGCACATAACAGAGAAGAGAGCCAGTCCCTGGAACCCCATTCATAGAAAAGGCCCAGTCAAAATGTAACCCAACTCTGAGAGGAGCCAGTAACTGAAGCACTTATAATGAAGAAGGTCTAATAACCAGGATAGCTATTACAGAAAAGGGCTAAAAACTTTGGCACACATCACAGAGGAGGGACAGGTACTGTGGCACCCATAGCAGATTAGGGGTGGTCACAGGGATACATATGACAGAAGAGGGGTAGTCACTGGGGCACATATAAAGAGGAGGACCAGTCACTGATGCACCCATCAAAGAGATGGACTAGTCAAGGGGTCAACACTCACAGAGAAGACCTAGTCAGTGGGACACACACAAAGTTAAGGCCTTGTCATTGTGACACCAATAACATAGTAGGGGCACTCACTGGGGCACCCATTATGAAATAAGTGTAGTCACCAGGGTTCCCATTGTAGAGGAGGCACAAACACTGCAGCAGCTATGACAGAGAGTCACTTGGCACTCATTATAAGAAGGGCTGGTCACTGGGGGATCCACCACAGAGGAGAGACAATTAATGGAGCATGATCACTGGGTAGAGTAACTGAGTATGACAAAGAATGGCTTGACACTGGGACACCAATTATGGTGTCAGTTATTTGGACACCCAACACATAGGAAGGCTAGACAATAGGCAACGCAACCCATTATGGAGGTGGTCCAGTCACGGGGACACTAATCATGCATTGGCTTCAGTCACTGGGGTTCTCATGATTGAGAAGAGTTAGTCACTGTGTACCCATAATCTAGGAGACTAAGTCACTGGAACAACAATGACAGAAAAAAGCTCATAACTGGGACACCCACCACAAAGGAGGATCAGTTACTGGAGTACTTTAAACAGAGGAGTGCTAGTCACCAGGGCTCACATCACAAAGAAGGTTCAGTCAAGAAGCCACACATCACAGAGGAGGGCTTGTCTCTAGGACATGCATCACAGAAATAGACTTGTCATTGTGGCACCTATTACAGATGAGGGATATTCATTGGGACACCCATTGTGGAGGAGGCCAGGTTACTAGAAAACTCATCACAAAGGAGGACTTTTCACTGGGGCACCCAATTATATGGAAGGTTAGTCTCTGTGACAGGAATCACAGAGGGGGCCCAGTCAATGAAGACCCTATTATAGAGAAGAACCAGTCACTTGGATGAACATCACATAGGAGTGCCAGTTTTTTCAGCACTCATTATGAAGGATACCCTGATACTGGGGAACCCATCACACAAGAGAGAATGTCACAAGGGAATCCATTTGGAGGAGGGAGTCACATGGACACACATTATAGAGGAGGCTCAGTCACTGGCATATGTATCATAAAGAAGAGTCAGCCACTGGAGCACCTATCACAGAGGAGGTCTATTCATTGTGACACCCAGTGAAGAATTACTCACTGTGGAACCCAGAATACAGGAGTTCCAGTCACTGGGGCACCCATTATGGAGGAGCGTCAGTGATTGGAACAACATTCATGCAGAGAGCTGGTCACTAGGGCAAGCATTATGGTGGAGGGGCACTCACTGGGTCACCAATTTTAGAGGAGGTCCACTAGCTGGGGTGTCCATAATGGAGGAAGGTGAGTCACTGGGGAGTCAATTATGGAGGAGGCCTAGTCACAGTGACACCAATTACAAAGGAAGGTCTGACACTGGTATACCTATGACAGAAGAGGGCCAGTCATTAAAACACCCAACGTGTAGAAGTCCCAGTAATTGAGGCAACTAACACAGAGGAGAGCTAGTCACTGGTACACCTATAACAGAGGAGAGATAGTCATTGGTGTACTGATCACAGAAGATAACTATTCACCAGGGCATCCAATATGGGCGAGGGATAGTCACTAGTGCACTTATCACAAAGAAAGCATAGTCACTGTGGCACCTGTCATAGAGATTTACCAGTCACAGAGGCAACCTTCACAGAGGATGAGCAGTCACTTGGCTAACCACTAAAAGGGGCCCCACGCTCTGAGTTACTCATCACAAAGGAGGGCTAGTTACCTGTTAATCCACCACAGAGGAGACCCAGTCATGAATAAACCCATCCCCAAAAAGGTATAGTCGCTTGAACATTATTTAGAAGGAAGGTCAATCACTCTGACACTGATCACAGAGGAGTGTGAGTCACTGGGGCACCCATCACAGAGTAAGCACAATCACTGGGACACATGTCACTGATGAGGTCTAATCAAAGGAGTACTGACCTCAGAGGAGGCCTCGTCACTGGTTCATCCATCTTACTGGATGACTAGTCTCTGGGGCAGTCATCACAGAATAGCCCAGTCACTGGAATACCCATTACAGATGATTTCCAGTCACTGAGTCAACAATTATAGAGGAAAGTCAGTCATTGAGGCACTATCCACAGGTGGAGGCCAGTCGATATGGCACCAAACAGGAGGGACAGTCACTGAAACATCCATGACAGAGGAGGGTCTGTAACTGGAGCAACAAATAAAAAAATCAGTTTAATCACTGGGATACCCTTCATGAGGAGGGCTAGTCACCGAGGAACCCATTTTAGAGGGTGGTCAGTCACTATAACATCTGTCACAGAGGGGGACTAGTCACTGGAGCACCCAACTGGAGGAGTGTCAGTCACTGGGGTACCAGACATGAAGGTGGCTCAGTCAGTGGAACACCTGTTATGGAGGAGGCTCAAACATGAGGACATTCTTGACTGAGAAGGATCTGTCACTTGGGTACTCATTATGAATTAGGCCCAGAAAGTGGGATACCCATCACAGAGGAGAGCTAGTAGCTGGGTGACTCATTGTAGAGCACCCCCAATTACTATGATACCCACCACAGAAGAGGAATTGTTGTTTGTTCACGAATAATATATATATAAGGTAGTTACTGCGGCTTTCATCATAAAGGATGCCAGTCATTGTGACACCCAAAATGCAGGAGGCCCAGTCACCAGGACACCTATTACAGCATAAATATAGTCACAGTAATACTCTTCATATATTAAGGCCAGTCACTGGGTACAAATCACAGAGGAGGAACAATAACTGAAGCACCTATCAACGAGGAGGATCAGCCACTGAGACATCCATCACCAAAGAAGGGTATTCACTGGGGTTACCAATTAAGTGGAGACAGTCACTGGGTCATGCCTCACAGAGGAGGGCTAATCAGTTGGGCACCCATACGAAAGGAGAATCAGTCATTGAGTCACCTATCAGAGAGGGAGCCATTCATAGGGTCACTGGGAAAGTCATCACAGACGAAGATGATTCAATGGGCCATTCACTTGGGCACCAATTGCAAAGGGAGGGCAGTCAATGGAGCACCAACAACAAAAAAGAACAGTTCACTTGGGAACTCATCACAGAGGCAAGCCAGTTACTGGGCCACCCACCAACAAAGAGATCAGTCACTGTGACACCCACAACATTGGATGGTGACTCACTGTGGCACTCATTACAAAGAAGACAAGTCACAGAGTTCCCCATCACACAGATGAGCCAATCATTGTGCTACCCATCACAGATGAGGGCCAGTCAATTACACCCAAAACACAGAGGAGACCCAGTCACTTAGGCACACATCACAGAAGAAAGCCAGTCATTGGATCATCTATCACAGATGAGGGCAAGGCACTGGGTAATCCATCGCAAAGTAGAGTCTGTCACTGGGGTACACATCACAGAGGAGGGGTAGCCACTTGGGCACATATAACAGTGAAGGGGTTATCGCATTTCAGTCTTTTTCCTAAGATCAAGTGTAGTATCTGTTATTATCAGTTTAATATCTGGCTGGGCTCAGTGACTCAGCCTATAATCCCAGTATTTTCAGAGGCTATGTTGAGTGGAATGCCTGAGTCTGCAGGTTCAAGACCAGCCCAGGCAACTTGGCAAGACATCGTCCCTGCAATAAACAAAAATTAATTGGGTATGGTAGTATGCACTTGTAGTTCTGGCTACTTAGAAGACTGAGGCAGAAGGATTACTGAAGCCCAGCAGGTCGACATTCGGATGGCCACAAGCATGCGTGCCACTGCACTCCAGTCTAGGCAACGGAGTGACTTCAACTTAGAAAAAATTCTGATACGTCCTCTATGCAAGGACAATATATTAAATAAATTTTTGCTTTAGAAGATGAAATAGGAGCTTACTCCGTTCATTCCAAGCATCAATATTTTATTGTAGTACTTCCACAAATGGTGCACGCCCTTTGGGGAAATGAGTTGTGTTAAAAGATCAGTGGAGAGCCAGTCACTGAAGCACCCATCAGCGATACAGGTCAGTCACAGAGGCACTCAAATTGCATGAGCGCCCGTCTCTGATCCAACAACTGGAGGCAAAGTCAATGGAGTACCTATTAAGAAGGACGCCCAGTCATGAGACAACCATTACAGAGATAGACCAGTTCCTGGGGTACACATGTGGAGGAGGCCCACTTATAAGGACACCCATCACAGAAGACCAGTCACTGCACCACCTAACACATAGGATGGTCAGGCATTTTGACAAAATTCACAGAGAAGACTCAGTCACTGGGCCACTCATTATGGAGCTGGCCCATTTTACTGTGACTCCCATCACAGAAGAAAGCTAAAATCTTGGATACCCATCATATATGAAGACCATTCACTGAGTTTCCAGTTACAGGAGGGCCAGTCACTGGGGCACACATTATAAGCCACAACCTTTGGGACACCTATCATAAAAGGCGACAATTCAGTGGGGCAATTATTATGGAGGAGGGCCAGTAAGTGAACACCCATCATAGAGGTGAATTATTCAAGGAGGCATCCCTAATAGAGGAGGGCAATACATTGGGGCACCAACATGGAGGAGATCCAGTCCCTGGAACCCCTATCACACTGTAAGGCCGACTGGAGTCATAGAGGAGAATGAATAACTGGGGTTCTTATTTTGGTGGAGAGCTAATCATTGTTCACCCATCACAGTCATGGATTTGTCACCGGGGCAGCAGTTAAATAGATACAATCACTGGGACCACCATCAAACAGGGTCACTCCCTGTGGCACACAATACAAAGGAGTGCCAGTTACTAGGGCACCCCTCATATTGAAGGGGCAGTCACTGGGCACCCATTACTGTGGAGGGCCAGTCACAAAGGTGTGCATCACAGAGTATTGCTAGCCACTGGAACACCCACACAGAAAAGGACATGTCACTGCACTGTGATGCCAATCATAGAAGAGGGACAGTCACTGGGGTATCAAATATGGAGGAAGGCCAGAACCTGGGACACCCATCACACATGAGGGCCATTCACGGAGGTACCTATCAAAAAGGAGGGGTAGTAACTGATGCACCCATTACTGAAGAGGTCCTGTAAGTAGAACACCTATTACAGAAGAGGGTTAGTGACTGGAGCAATCATTTTGGATGAATGCCAGTCACTGAGGCACCAATCACAGTGACAGACAATTCACTAAGTCACCTGGAATGGAGTAGTGGCAATCACTAGGGCACCCATTAAGGATGAGGGACATTCCCTAGGGAAAAAAAATCACAGATCCAGTCACTGGGTCACTCATCACAGAGGAGTATGAGTCACTGGGGCATATATTAGATAGAAGGATCAGTCACTGGGACGCTCATCACAGAAAAAGACTACTCCCTGTTGCACCAATCATAGAGTACAGCCAGTCACAGAAACAAACCTTACAGAAGACAGACAGTCACTGGGACACCCATAAAAGAGGGGAGCCAGTCACTGAGGCACCCTTCCCAGAGGAGACCCAGTCACAGGGGCACCCGTTTAGAGAGGTTCAGGCAGTGAACAGAACAGAGGAAAGTCAGTAACTGGGGCAGCCATCACAGAAGA
>NW_007058426.1:0-764 GCF_000164805.1 Carlito syrichta
ATGAAAAGGAAAAGAATGGAGAGTAACGGAATGGAATGGAATCGAGAGTTTTGGAATGGAATGGAATGGATTGTAATAGAAAGGATTGGAATGGAAAGGAATGGAATGGAATAGAATGGAATGGAATGGAGAGTAACGAAATTAAATGGAAAGAATTGAATGGACAGTAATGGAATGGAATGGAAAGTAACTGAATGGAATAGAATGGAGAGTATCGGAATGGAATGGTATGGAGTGGAATGGAATGGATTGGAATGCAATGGAGAGTAATTGAATGGAATGAAATGGAATGGAATGGAAAGTAACGGACTGGAATGGAATGGATTGGAAAGGAAAAGTGAGTAATGCAATGGTATTGAATGGAATTGAATAGAATATAGAGTAATGGAATGAAATGGAATCGTTGGAATGGAATGGATAATAAGAGAATGGAATGGAATGGAGAGTAACGGAATGGAATGGAATGGAATAGAATGGAATGGAATGGGGTTGGAATGGATTGGAGAGTAACAGAAAGGAACGGAATGGAATGGAATGGAGATTAACGGAATTGAATGGAATTGGATGTAATGGAATGGAATGGAGGGTAAAGTAATGGACTGGAGAGTAACAGAATGGAAAGAAATGGAATGGAGAGTAACAGAATGGAACGTTATGGAGAGTAATGGAATGGAATGAAGAGTGACGGATTGCAATAGTATGGAATGGTGAGTAAAGTAATGGAATGGAATGGAGTGGAAAGGAATGAAATGTAATTGAAATGA
>NW_007058427.1:0-603 GCF_000164805.1 Carlito syrichta
CATGATCCAATCCATGAGTCGCTGTGAATCGCCATTTTCAAGCAGACAGCCCTGGAAACCCCCCATGTTCCATGAGATCCTGGCAGTCCCAGAGGCATGATTTTGGAAACAGCCACCAGTGTCCTCGATGAGGCGGCATGTGTAGGGCTAGCACGGCATTTGCGGGCATCCGCCAATGTGGCCCAGTTCAGCCAGCGGAACGGGGCCACTGGAGACCGTGATGAAGCTTCACGTCTGCATTGCACCCCCACAGGGCTCTTCCTCCCAAAAAATATCCCTCAACCCACAAGGAGCTCTCCGCCTTGTGCAGAACGTAGACAGGGCCTTCCCAAGGCATGTTCATTTCCCTGAAACATCTCTTTGCCTGTGGAGGCCCGCTAGGCCATATGTGTTTCCTTGTGGCTTTCCTGTCTGGGAGGTAAGAGTTCCCCAGGGCGTGTGCCTGCGGGACTCCTCCGCGGGTGGGGGCCCAAACACACTCTGCTTCCCTCTGGGGGTGTGACCCTCGCCCCCACCTCTGGGGGTCCTGAATACCGTCACGACCGGGTGGGGTGGGTGGGGAGGTATTTCAGCGCAGGGTGGGACGTGTGGCTGTGGTGCCAG
>NW_007058428.1:0-802 GCF_000164805.1 Carlito syrichta
TTTTTCGAGTAAACTCCTATTAGAAAATGGCTCCATTGAATGGTTAAATAATTACTTTGGTCATTGTCTCTGATTGGAGAGGTCAGTTTCCTTGCATTCCTCTCTCTCCAGAACAGACTTCATCCTCTGACTTCCACTCCCCACTACTTAAAGCCTGGGAACCTGGAGGCAGCACTGCATGGCACATTGAACATGACCTTGCAGTTTTCAGGGTCATGGTTTGGTCTTGTGGGATCTTGGGAAAGTCATAATCTCTTTTGCATCTTGACTTCCTCATCAGAAGTATGGCAAAGAGATTACTCTTCCCAGTGGGTAAGCCTGAGATTTCCCCAGGAAACCCCCAGCACATGAGATGTGGCCCTTAGTATCAGCTCACCCTTCCTTCTCAACCAACTCCCAATAGCATGGACCTTGCTGGTACCTGGAAGCCAGCATTCAGTGGGACCATCCAGATGACTTCTGACTGCTGGCCTGTGCCTCGTCATTGCAGAAGCTTAAATACATAAGCACATGATGTTGAGTATGTGTGCATATGTGCATGACTCAAGCTCAAAGACAAATACACACAGGAGCTCACTCATAGGTGGGGACTAAAAAATTTGATTTTAAGCCTGGCTCGGTGGCTCAGCCTGTAATCCCGCACCTTTGGGAGGCTGAGGTGAGTGGATTGCCAGAACCTGCGGGTTCGAGACCCACCTGGGCAGCGAGACCTCATCTCTACAATAAATAAAAAAATCAGCCGGTGGTAGTGCATGCCTATAATTCCAGCTACTCGGAAGGCTGAGGCAGAAGGAGCACTGGA
>NW_007058429.1:0-414 GCF_000164805.1 Carlito syrichta
GAACAGGAGAGGTGAGAGTGGGCATCCTTGTCTTGTTCTGGTTTTCAGGGGAAATGGTTCCAGTTTTTGTCCATTTAGGAGTATGCTGGCTGTGAATTTCTTGTAGATGGCTTTTACTGTTTTGAGGTATGTTCCCCATATGTCTAGATGTTCGAGGGTTTTTATCAAGAAGGGGTGCTGGATTTTATCAAAGCCTTTTCTGCATCTAATGATATGATCATGTGGTTTTTGTTTTGACATCTGATGATGTATTTAATTACATTTATGGTTTTATGAATGTTGAACAAGACTTGCATCCCAGGGATGAAGCCTACTTGGTCAAGATGGATGTTTTTTGAGATGTGTTGTTGAATCCGGTTCACTAAGATCTTGTTGAGAATTTTAGCATCTATGTTCATCAAAGATATTGGCCTG
>NW_007058430.1:0-541 GCF_000164805.1 Carlito syrichta
AGAAAAGGAAAAAAGAACAACGTTCTTCACAAGAGTACAGGGAAAAGAATAAAATATACACGAACCAACCCCAAAACCAAAAGAAAGGAAAAAAAAGAAAAAAGAAAAAACCAAGTGGAAGAACAACAACTCAATAAGAACTTCATGATAGGGATGAACTCTCACATTTCAATAATTAGTCTGAATGTGAATGGACTAAACGCACCACTGAAAAGACATAGAATGATAAAATGGATAAAATATCACCAGGCAACAATATACTGCCTTCAAGAGACCCAACTCACTAGAAAGGACATACACAGACTCAAAGTAAGAGAATGGGAAACAAATTTTCAGGCGAATGTAACACAAAAGAAAGGAGGAGTCGCGATCCTAATTTCAGACAAAATACCATTTAAGCTATCAAAAATTAAAAAAGATAGAGAGGGCCACTACATAATGATAAAAGGTTCACTCCATCAACAAGAAATATCTATCCTAAACATATATGCACCCAACATAGGTGCGCTAACATTCATAAAGCAACTTCTAGGAAAACGAA
>NW_007058431.1:0-345 GCF_000164805.1 Carlito syrichta
CTTCATGCGTGTGTGTCCTTTCTCTCGTCAGGCTATCTACACCACTGCTGAAGTATGTGCCAAAGACATGACTTTACGGGATCTGCTCATTCTCCTGATGAGAAAACTGAGGCCAGGCCTGCCGGAGCTGGTGGTACAGACAGAACCAAGAGAAGGCCCGACCTCCACTTCCGTTCTCCCTTCTCAGCCTCCCCTGCTCCTCCATGGCAGGACTGTGGGGACCGGTGCTGTGGGCCCATCTCTCTCATGACCAGACTCCTTACCACCCACAAAACAACCCCCCTTCTCTTTCCTGGCCCCACCCAGGTCACCAATCAAAAAAGGTCAACAGGGTGAACTGAAATA
>NW_007058432.1:0-607 GCF_000164805.1 Carlito syrichta
ATAAATTAGCTTTTCTGTGGTGAAATTTATTTCAGGTGTAACTCTACAGGCCTAAAAACGTTTCACCAGGAAAATAATCAAGTTCTGACATCAGAGATCGTCCACTACCAAAGAATTTGTTAAAAAAGAGAAACTTGGAGAGACAGGGAAGATGGTGGCTGAGCCAATCAGACTATGCGAGTCCCCGTGTGAGTGAGTGAGTATATGGAAAATGTTGTGTGTGTGCTGGTGAGCGAGTGGGTGTGTGAGAGGCTGACTGAATGAGGGCTAGGGTGCTAGCAGCCAGGTCTCTCCTGGTGCAGTGGTTGGTGCCACAGCATCTGGGCTTGGATCCTTGCGAATCCTGGGATGCAGAAACTAAGCACCATTTTCTCTTTCTTCTCTTTTCTTCTTTTTAATCAACAACCCCCCAACCCCCTGCAAGAAAATGCTGGGAGAGGCTGTCTAAGTGTGGCTTGTGAGCGGGTGTCCAGGTCCCTGGTTCAACAGCAGGTGCTGCAGCTTCTCACTTTGTCCTTGGCTTTTTCTGGCTGGCAGAAGAGGAGCACCACTTTTTTTTTTTAAGAATACAAATAGGCCGGGCTCGGTGGCACAGCCTGTAAGCCCG
>NW_007058433.1:0-695 GCF_000164805.1 Carlito syrichta
CTGTGACTCCAGCTACTTGAGATTGAGACGGGAGGATCACTGAGCCTGGCAGCCCCAAGTCAAGGGTGCAAATAGCTGTGAGTGTGCCACTGCAACTCCAGCCTGGGCAACAGTGAGACTCTGACTCAAAAATAAAAAAATAAAAATGAGCCGGGCTCGGTGGCTCAGCCTGTAATCCCGCGCCTTTGGGAGGCTGAGGTGAGTGGATTGCCTGAGCCCGCGGGTTCGAGACCCGCCTGGGCAGTGAGAACTCATCTCTACAATAAATCAAAAAATCAGCCAGGCATGGTAGCGCGCGCCTGTAATTCCGGCTACTCAGACTGCAGAGGTGGAAGGATCGCCGGAGCCCAGTGGGTCGAGGCTGTGGTGGCTGGGAGCAGCCACTGCACTCCAGTCTGGGCGACAGAGTGAGACTCCGACTCAAAAAAATAAATAACAAAAAAATGGCCGGGCTCAGTGGCTCAGCCTGCAATCCTGCGCTTTGGGAGGCTGAGTGGATTGCCTGAGCCCACGGGTTCGAGAGCCGCCCGGGCAACTTGGCAAGACCTCATCTCTACAATAAATCAAAAATTAGCCAGGCGTGGTAGCGCACGCCTATAGTTCCGGCTTCTTGGAAGGCTGAGGCGGAAGGATCGCCGGAGCCCAGCAGGTCGAGGCTGCGGTGGCCAGGAACATGCCACTGCACTCCAGTCTGG
>NW_007058434.1:0-347 GCF_000164805.1 Carlito syrichta
CCAACTCCAGGTCTTACAAAGGCTTAACATCATGGATCTGCAAGGAACTCAAATCTGGTGAAAAGAAAAAAACAAACAACCCCATTATAAAATGGGCAAAAGATATGAACAGACACTTCACAAAAGAAGACATCCGAGCAGCCAACAAACACATGAAGAAACGCTCAACCTCACTAATCATCAGGGAGATGCAAATCAAAACCACACTGAGATACCACCTAACTCCTGTCAGAATGGCAATTATCAACAACTCAAAAAATAACAGCTGCTGGAGAGGGTGTGGTGACAAGGGAACACTTCTACACTGTTGGTGGGAGTGTAAACTAGTGCAACCTCTGTGGAAAGCA
>NW_007058435.1:0-1074 GCF_000164805.1 Carlito syrichta
ATGCTTTTTTGTCCCTCATAATTTTCAAGGTGACTAAAGATGACATATATATTTGCTAGCAAAATTTTATAGACTGAATAGACAAAGGAGTAGAATTGACTTTCTGGAGTAAATCATTTATTTCTTTAAAAAGTTACAGTGATTTCTAGGATTTGGTACCTTTAAACTGTTTTTTAGAACCTAAGGAGTTGTAGTTTTCATTCAATGCAATGATCCTTGAAATCTGGTTGTATCCTTGAATAAAATTATAATAGACTTAAAATACTTTGTTTTCTTATTGATGTGAAATTATTTATGGCAGTTCAAGATATATCTTTTTGAAATAAACAACCTTGTCTGAAAAATTGTCATACTATAATAATTTTTTTTAAACCTTTGTACATGAAAGACAGCAGAAAATATATCTAAGACCTGGCAAGTCCTCCTGGCCACCTTGCTCTACATTTTGGGTGAATACGAAGAAGCACATTAAATTTGCCAAGAATTGTTAGCAGTCTATTTTCAGCATGGTAGTCACAATCAGTAACATACTGGTCTGCCGCTTGAAAGTACAACTAACTCTCTCAGTAGATTTGTCATGCCCGTGGCAGACCGTGAAGTTGATGATATTGATAGCTCATTTTAGTTTGGTAATTCAGGGTAATTAAATTTATAGATCAAATTAGTTTGTGTTTTGTTATACAGGCCATCATCTCTTTTCATGAATGAATTCACAGCTCACCAGAACATGGTCGAGTCTAATAGATACTAAAATAGAGATTCACGACTACTAATAAATTTTCTGCTCAATTTGAATGTAAACACGTCTGAAAATTAAGACAAATTACAATCAGAAATTATCGCAAAAAACAAGCTGTTGAAAATGAACACTGTAAGCAGAAATCATCTAGTTCCTAATTGTTTTGAGTTTTCAAATCTATCAATATTAATGTTCATGTTCAAGATGTCATTTTAATTTGCAGAAGTGTCTGAAAATTTGCATTTGATTAATGAGTGTTGAATGTTTAATTATTTACTTTCAAGTTTAAGTTAAAGAAGGGACTTTATTTTTACTTTGTTATCCCTTTGAAGAGA
>NW_007058436.1:0-725 GCF_000164805.1 Carlito syrichta
CATAATGGACTTATGAGCTACCATCAAGGAGGCCAATATGTGCATTATAATTTTAAAAGGAGAAGAGAGAGAAAGGAGCAGAAAGCTTTTCTGAAAACATAATGGCTCAAAATTTCCAAAATCTGATGAGTAAAATGTTCACATAAGTTTAAGAAGCTCAGTGAACTCCAGTTAAAAAAAAACTGAAAAGAAATGTACACTGGGAAGATGGTGAGGTGGGGTTTCAGGAAGATGGCAATGGAGCCAGTTGGAGTGTATGAGTCTCTGTTTAAGTGAGTGTGTGCAAGGACGAATTAGCATGTGTGTGAGTGTGTGTGTGTGTGTGTCTAAGTGAATGTGCGAGTGTCTGACTATGAACTCAGAAACAAGTGACCTGAGCTCGCCAGGTAAAGCGGTTACAATTCCTCCTGTTCTGACCCCAGACCTTCTTGCAGCAGTGTTGGAGCAAGTGCCATTTTGGGGAGTCAATGGGACCCTTCTCTAAAAGAAGCCACAGGGAGCAGCTGGGGCTCAGCGCCTAGCACCCAGTCCCACCACCATCTTTGATGCCAGGTCAACATTAGCAGTGGCTAAAGTGAGAGTGCAGTGAGAGAAATGGATGCTGATATCTAGCAGAGGGACAGACACAGAGGTGCCACTATTGCTGTTACACTGGAACCTGGGCAGGAAATGCTCTAGCATGCCCACCATTGGGCAGCAGATCAGTGCCCTGGGACTTAGAAGTG
>NW_007058437.1:0-447 GCF_000164805.1 Carlito syrichta
AATCCATTCCACTCCACTCTATTCCTTTCTTTTCCCTTACAGTCCTCTCCATTCATTTACATCAGGCTCCATTCAATTTGTTTCTCTGCGTTCCATTCCGTTCCATTCCATTCCATTCCATTCCTCTCCATTCCTTTCCATTCCTATCCATTCCAATCGATTTCTGTGAATTCCATTCCATTCCATTCTTCTCAATTCCATTCTTTCTGTCTCCTTTATTCTTCATTCCTCTCTATTCCATTCTATTTCATTCCATTCCTCTCCATTCCACTTGATTGCATTCCATTCCTCTCCATTCATTTCCATTCCATTCCATTCCATTCCTATTCATTCCATTCCTCTCCAATCCATTTTTCTCCATTCAATTCCAGTCCCTTCCATGACATCACATTCCTCCGATTTCATTTCATTCTACTCAAATTCACTCCTTTCCATTCCATTCCTCTG
>NW_007058438.1:0-980 GCF_000164805.1 Carlito syrichta
CCTTGTGAGGCATATCATTAGCTATGAGAAACATTAACCTGGTAAAAGCCTGCTTTACCATGTCATGAACATCTTAGAATCATGACAAGAAAATTCACGGCATTGATCAAATTCTTACATGATGTGCCAGACTGAGTAAATGTTGAGAATAGCTGGGATTTTTCAAACCATAGTTTTGACATTAAAAAGTGATAAACCTATTGATGTTGAAAAAATAGTCAAATTGGCATTGATACACTTATTTCAAGTGTAAACTGACACGATGTTTCTTGACAATATTTTATGAGTCAACTTTCAGATTTCAACTAATATTCAGCAAGCATATATTTTGTTCCAGACTCTCCTCTAGGTGCTGTGGTGACAGGAACACTGCAAGAAAATGACGATGAAATTGGCAATGTCATCTGACCTCTGACTTTAGAACTCACACATCTCTGTACTGAACAAAGCAAAACATGAGGCCAGCTCAAATTCAAAGTATGGAGAAAAATGTCCACCTCTGAATCTGGTTCATCCAGTGTCATTCTGAACAATGAGGTACTTTGACTCTACCATGAAATGTAAGAATATTAAGCATGGGACCAGGGGTCACGTGCGGGGCGGGGTGGGAGGACTGTGAACACCCGACCCGGCTCTCTGGCGGCATTTTGGGAGTGTCCACATTCCTGGAGCACTGACTGACGGGGACCAAGACTGCAAACTGCTGAATAGACAGACTGTAAAACAGAGGGAAAAGTGAACAAAACCAGAAGACCCTCATAAGGAAGAACAGGTCATTGCAGAAGAGAAATAAAAGCAACCCCACCTTCCCTCAAAAACAGAATTGAAGAGGGGGAGGGAAAGGGGTAAAGGGAGAAAAATCTACAGAAATGAAGAAAAACCAAAAGAAGAGTATGGGTCTCTCCCAGACGCCTGGGAGAGCAGACACTGAGAAAATTGACTTTGGAATACAAACAATGAAAAGTCCCCAGAATGAAGGG
>NW_007058439.1:0-751 GCF_000164805.1 Carlito syrichta
TATTTTCATCGTTGGTTTTCCAATGTGCGGTGAAAGTCTTTTTGTTTTTCAAATCTTGACAAATGCATAGTCTTGCCATCAAGAAAAAAAACAGTTCCACAGCCGGGCTCGGTGGCTCAGCCTGTAATCCCACGGTTTGGAAGACTGAGGTGAGTGGATTGCCTGAGCCCGCGGATTCGAGACCTGCCTGAGCAACTTTGCGAGACCTCATCTCTACAATAAATAAAAAAAAAAAACAGCCAGGCATCGTAGCGCATGCCTGTAATTCCGGCTACTCCAAAGGCTGAGGCGGAAGGATCGCCCAAGTCCAGCAGGTGGAGGCTGCAGTGGCTGGGAGCGGCCACTGCACTCCAGTCTGGGCAACAGAGACTCCAACTCAAAAAAAAACACCAAAAAACAAAAAGCAGTTCCAGCCGGGCATGGTAGCTCATGCCTGTCACCTCAGCACTTTGGAAGGTGGAGGTGAGAATATTGACTGAGCCCAGGGTTTCAAAGCCAGCCTGACCACCAAGGTGAGATGTCATCTTTACCATAAAGCAAAAAATTAGCTGAGTGTGGTGATGCTTGCCTGTAGTCCCAGCTACTTGGAAGACTGAGGAGGGAGGATCGCCTGAGTCCAGCAAGTCGAGGCTGCATTGGCCATGAACGTACCGTGCCCTCCAGCCTGAGCAACAGTAAGACTCTGACTCACTTCCCGGATTCCCCGCTCCTAGTTTCTTGGCAGCCTCTGCCTACTCCAGGTCCCAGCACC
>NW_007058440.1:0-1226 GCF_000164805.1 Carlito syrichta
AACTGTACCCCACAAAACCATAATAAAAAATACTGATTAATGAAAAAAAAAAAAACGATATTGACTCTAAAACTATCATAGCTGGAGACTTTAATACCCACTCACAATCCTAGACAGATCATCAGGACAAAAAATCAGAAACGAGATACAAAACCTCAATGTGACTTGTGACCAAATGTACTTAATTGATACCTACAGAACAGTCCACTCAACAACCACATAATATACATTCTACTCATCACTGCAAGGAACGTAATCTAAGATCTACCACATACTTGGCCATAAAACAAGCATAAACAAATTTCAAAGATTGAAATTTTGCCATGCACCTTCTTGAACCACAGTGGAATAAAAATCAACATCAACACCAACAAGGTTCCCCCCAAACCCACAAAGACATGGACACTAAAGAGCAAGATGTGAAACAACTCTTGGGTCAATGATGAAATCAAAACAGGGATCAAAAGATACCTGAAAACAAATGAAAATGAGGAGATATCTTAGCAGAATTTCTGGGATGCCATGAAAGCTGTAGTAAGAGGGGAACTCATATCTCTACAAACGCACATGAAGAAAATAGAAGGATCATAAATTAACAGCCTAACAAGTCACCTTAGGAAGATGGAGGAGCAAGATTACCAAAACTCTAATGTCAGCAGAAGAATCCAGATCACCAAAATAAAAGCCCAAATCTGGGACATAGAAGAAAAACAGATAATACAAAAAATCAATGAAACAAAAAGCTGGTTCTTTGAAAGGATAAACAAGATCGATGGTCCCCTAGCTAGACGGACCAAGAAGAAGAGAGAAAAAATCCCAATAAACACAATCAGAAACACAAAAGATGAAGGAACATCTGGTCCTGAAGCAATACAAAAGATCATTAGAGACTACTATGTATACTTGTATGGAAAAAAACTTGAAATCTTTAAGGAAATGGAAGAATTTCTGTCATCACACAGCCTGCCTAGATTCAAACAAGAAGAAATCGAGACCCTAAATAGACCAATAACAATCAAGAAAATTGACTATGTAATAAGAAAAATACCTACAAAAAAATCCCTGGACCAGATGACTTTCAGGCAAAATTCTACAAGACATTTAAAGAGGAGCTGATACCAATACTACTGAAAGAATTCCAGGTGATTGAGAAAGATGGAACTCTACCCAAATCATTTTATGAAGCTAACATCACATTGAAACCCAAGCCAGGTAAAGACCCAACA
>NW_007058440.1:1623-14516 GCF_000164805.1 Carlito syrichta
CCAATAGGAAAGAGGAAGTCAAGTTATCTCTCTTTGCAGATGACATGATTGTGTGCCTTGAAAATCCAAGAGAATCTGCCAAAAGCCTCGTTGCACTGATAAAAGACTTTGGCAAGTCTCAGGGTATGAAATAAATGTGCAAAAGACAATTGCATTTCTTTACACCAATTATAAACAAACAGAAATGCAAATAAAAAACCCAATTCCATTCAAAATAGTCACCAAAAAAATGCAATACCTTGGCATCTTCCTAACCAAAAACTTGAGAGAACTTTACAATGAAACCTGCAAAATACTGTGCAAAGAAATCAAAGATGACACAAACAAGTGGAAAAATATCCCATACTCATGGATACGAAGAATCAACATTGTGAAGATGTCCGTCTTACCTAAGGCAATCTACAGATTTAATGCAATACCCATCAATTTACCAGTAACATTCTTCTCAGACCTAGAAAAAACAATACAGGCATCCATATGGAAACACAAATGACCAAGAATAGCCAGAACAATC
The DNA here is from genome assembly GCF_000164805.1 of Carlito syrichta. NCBI lineage: Eukaryota > Metazoa > Chordata > Mammalia > Primates > Tarsiidae > Carlito > Carlito syrichta. The sequence continues at coordinate 2,138 of NW_007058440.1, forward strand.
CTCAGCAAAAAAAAAAAGCAGGAGGCATCACAATACCAGACTTCAAACTATACGATAAAGCTACAATAATAAAACCAGCTTGGTATTGGTACAGAAACAGGCATATAGATGAATGAAATATAATTGATATTCCAGAAGCAAAACCTCAATTTCCCAACCAACTCATCTTCGACATAGCCTCCACTACCTACCAGTGGGGAGAGGAGAACCTATTCAGTAAATAGTGCTGGGAAAACTGGCTGACCACATGCATAAGATTTAAACAGGACACTTATCTATTCCCATAAACAAAAATTAACTCTAAATGGATCAGAGACCTAAATGTAAAACCTCAAACCATAAGAACTTTAGAAAATGCAAGACACACCCTTATGGAAGTTGGAACTGGCATTCAATTTCTCAGCAAAACCCGAAATGCATGGGACATAAGAAATAAGATAGATAAGTAGAACCACATTAAACTGACAAGCTTCTGCAAAGCCAAAGAAACCATCAAGAAAGCAGGGAGACAGGCCACAGATTGGGAAAAAGTATTTGCCAACTCCATGTCTGACAAAGGCCTAACATCTAGAATCTACAGGGAACTCAAACGTGCTGAAAAGAAAAAAAATAAACAACCTCATTACAAAGTGGGCAAAAGATATGAACAGACACTTCTCAAAAGAAGACATATGAGTGGCCAACGGATACATGAAGGAATGTTCAACCTCACTAGTCATTAAGGAGATGCAAATTAAAACTACACTGAGATACCACCTAACTCCAGTCAGAATGGCCATTATCAATAATTCAAAAAATAACAGATGCTAGAGAGGATGTGGTGAAAAGGGAATACTTCTACACTGTTGGTGGGAGTGTAAACTAGTGGAGCCTCTGTGAAAATCAGTGTTTTGACTTCTAAAAGGTCTAAAAATTGACCTTCCATATGACCTTGCAATTCGCTTACTGGGAATATACCCTGAAGAACTCAAATCAATCTATAATAAAGATACCTGTATATGTATGTTTATTGTAGCATTGTTCACAATAGCAAGATCATGGAACCAACCATGCTATCCATCAAAAGAGGAATGGATTTTTAAAATGTGGTACATATACACAATGGAATATTACACAGCCATAAAAAAGAATAGAATCATGAATTCTGCAGCAACTTGGATAGAATTGGAGTTTATATACTGAGTGATTTCTCCCAGAAACAAAGATTTGAGTATCATATGTTCTCACTCATAGGTGGACCTTGAACAACTATCATAATATTATAAGAAAAGGATTGACAGTGGCTAGAAACTATGGGGGAGGCAGGGAGGTGAAGGGAGGTGGGATTAATGGTAGTAAATATCTGTCTGGGGGCAGGGGCACACCTCATCATCAAGGGTACTTGCACAATGCATATTTGTATACCAAACTCTTAACTGTATCCCACAATTTTAAAATATGTTAAAAAATAAAGAAAAGCTGCAATAATCAAAACAGCCTGGTATTGTTACAAGAATAGGCATATAGACCATTGGAATAGAATTGAGATTCCAGAAGCAAAACCTAAATTTCTCAACCAACTCATCTTCAACTAAGGCTCCACCACTCACCACTGGTGAGAGGATAATCTATTCAGTAATTGATGCTGGAAAAACTGGCTGACCACATGCAGAATATTCAAACAGGACCCCTATGTATCCCCATACACAAAAATTAACTCTAAATGGATTAGAGACCTAAATGTAAAACCTCATACCACAAGAACTTTAAAAAATGCAGGACACATCCTTGTGGAAGTTGGAACTATCATCCAATTCCTCAGCAAAATCCACAATGCACAGACCATAAGAGATAAGATAGACAAGTGGGACCTCATTAAACTGACAAGCTTCTGCAAAGTCAAAGAAACCATCAAGTGAGCAGGGAAACAGCCCACAGACTGGTAAAAAGTATTTGCCAATTCCATGTCTGACAAAGGCCTAACATCAAGGATCTACAAGGAACTCAAACGTGCTGAAAAGAAAAAAACAAACAACCCCATTACAAAGTGGGCAATAGATATGAACAGACACTTCTCAAAAGAAGACATATGAGCGGCCAACAGATACATTAAGAAATGTATCAACCTCACTAGTCATCAAGCAGATGCAAATCAAAACTACACTGAGATACCATCTAACTCCAGTCAGAATGGCCATCATCAGTAACTCAAAAAATAACAGATACTGGACAGGCTGTGGCGAAAACACTTCTATACTGTTGATGGGAGTGTAAACCAGCAAAATCTCTGTGGAAATCAGTGTGGCGATTCCTAAAAGCTCTAAAAATCGACCTTCCATATGACTCTGCAACCTGCCTACTATGAATTACCCTGAAGAACTCTAATCACTGTACAAAAAAAAACCACATACCTGCACACGTATGTTTATCGCAGCATTGTTCACAATAGCAAGTTCATGGAACCAACCATGCTGTCCATCAAAAGAGGACTGAATTTTTAAAATGTGGTACATATGCACAATGGAATACTACACAGCCATAAAAATAACAAAATCATGAATTTCGCAGCAACCTGGATGGAATTAGAGTTTATAATACTGAGTGATCTCTCACAGAAACAAAGATTTGAGTATCACATGTTCTCACTCATAAGTGGACCTTGAACAACTACCAAAATACTATAAGAAAAGAATTAACAGTGGCTGGAAACTATGGGGGGCGAGCAGGGATGGGAAGGGAGGTTTTATTAATGGTAGTCAACATCTGTCTGTGGCAGGGGGGCTCATCTCATCAACAAGGGAACTTGCACAATGAATATTTGTATACCTAGCCCTTAACTGTACCCCACAATTTTAAAATACTACATATATATACATATATGTGTGTGGGGGGGGTGTGTATAAATATATATATTTAATGTTCCATGCAAATGGGAACCAAAAATGAGCAGGAGTAGCCATTCTCATAGCAGATAGAACAGACATTAAATTAACAAGAGAAAAAAAAGACAATAATAGTGATTACAGAATGATAAAAGGTTCAATTCAACATGAAGATATAACAATTTTAAATATGTGTGCACGAAACACCAGAGTTCCCATCTTCATAAAATAAATTCTGCTCGACGTAGGAAAAGAGATAGACAGCAATAGATACAATTAGAAGACTTTAACACTGCACTCACAGCATTAGACAGATTATCAAGACAGAGTGTCAACAAAGAAACATTGGAATGAAACTGCTTGCTAGAAAAAATGAACCTAACAGACATCTACAATTCCAATCCACAAAAATAGAATACACATTGTTCTCATAAACACATGGAACATTCTCCAAGATAGACCATTTGATCAGCCACAAGTCAACTCCCAATAATCAAATAAACTGAAATCCTATAAAGCATGTTCTCAGTTCACCAAAAAATAAAACTAAACATTAACTCCAAGAAGAACTTGCAAAACCAACAAAAACATGAAAGTTCAACAATGTGTTCCTGACCACCCATGCTACCCATTGAAACTGGATTGAATTTTTAAAAATGTGGTACATATACATGGTGGAATACTATGCAGCCATAAAGGACAAATAGAATTCTTTGCCACTTGGATGGATTTAGAGTCTATAATACTCTGTGATCTATCACAGAAACAAAGAACATACATAGTACCATATGTTCTCACTCATAAGTGGACCCTGGTCATTTACCATAATACTCTGAAAAGGGTTTGGCAATAGTAGGATATTGCCAGGGTTGGGTTGGGAACACAACATCAATAAGGGTGTCAGATCTTAAACCATGCAAAATGGGAAACAAAGGGAGGTCCACACTTTACCTGCACAGTGACCACTTGTATACCTCTCACTGAATTGTATCCCACATGTTTAAAATAAAGATAAAAAATAAAACATTGTGATTCTGAATGATTCCTGGGTCAAAAATGATGAAATGTTTGAAGCTTCTTAAAATGAACATCAACATGCAGATAGCCCACTGTGAACTCTGGGATGGGCAAAAAATAAAAAAGAACATCAACAATGAACCAAGTTATCAAAATCTTTGGGACACAGCCAAAGTAGTATTCAGAGGAATACTTATAGCACTTAAGACCTATATTAATAAGACCAAAAAATTACATATTGAAAACCTAATATCACACTTAAAGGAACTAGAAAAACACAAGTAAAGAAAAAACAAAACTGCCAGGAGAAAATAAAAAATGAAAATCAGAGCAGAACTAAATGAAATTGGAAACAAAAATATACAAAGATCAATGAAGCAAAAATTTGTTTCTTTGAAATAATAAATAAAATAGATAGACCACTAGCTAGATTATTAAGAAATAAAGAAGATTCAAATCAGCTCATCAGAAATGACAATAAAGATATAACAACTGATATGACAGCAATGCAAAAGATCATCCCAGATGATTATAAATATTTCTAGCGAGCAAATCCAATAATATAGAGGAAATGGATGAATTCTTAAAATTATACAACTTTCCCCACATTGAGTCTGAAAGAAATAGGAACCCTGAACAGATGAGTACAAAGTAGCTACAGTGAAACAGTATTTAAAAGACTCCCAACAACAAAGAAACATCTAGGACCTGCCAGATTCAATTCTACCAAACTTTCAAAAAAGAACTGGTACCAATTTTACTGAAGCCATTCCATAATTATGGATAGGAGGAATTCTCCCTCACTCATTTTGCAAAGCCAGTATCACACTTATACTAATACCAACAAAAAAAAAAAAAAAACAAGCAGGAAAATAAAATTAAAGACCAATATCCCTGATGGACATAGACACAAAAATCATCAATAAAATATTAGCAAATTGATTTTCAAGCACGTAAAAAAAAATGATGAGTTGATGGTTTAAAGCACTCATTTTGCCAAGTGATGAGAGAGGAGGAAAGGTCATGTTTTCTCAGCTTTGAACCTAAGAGATGTCCCATTCCAGGAGAAGTGACAACAGATCTAAGGACAGGATGCAAATCAGGAAACTCAGGAGGGTTTTGGACTTATTTCCTCAACAGATAGGCAAGGTGGGACACAGCTTCTCACTACATCCTCTAGGAACAGTAACAAGAAACTGTCTTCTCACAGGACTATCAGGGAGACTCAAATAAGTTGACATGTCAGATGTGGAGCATAAGAATAGACTGTGGATTTCCAGGTGTTGATTCTTGAACACACACCTCAGTTGTGTGGGGCTCATGCTGATTCTGTTGGAACCAGGGGACACAACTGCAATCCCCAATGTTGCTGCTACTTCAGCACAAGAGAGGGTGACCAACTTTCTGGGAATGCTGGTGGTGGAGGGAGATCTAATCAGAGCAGTCTGTGTTGAAGTCCTGAGGGGAGGGAGAAATCTGGAGGTGAGCAAATACATGGCAAAATCCCAGGGTTCCAGGTGTTGTTTTGCATGTTTTTCCCCTCCACACTCCTATGGTGATATTTGATTCAATATGTTGTAGGTGGGGCCTAATGGGAGGTATTTAGATCATGGAAACACATCCCCAATGAATAGATTAATGCTCTTCCTCATGGTGAGTTCTCGCTCTACTCATTCCCACCAATGTTGTGTTTAAAAGTGCCTGGCATCTTTCTCTGCTCTGTCTTGCTTCCTGTCTTGCCATGTGATCTCTGTGCACTCAAGCTTCCATGCCTTCTACCATGAGTAGAAGCAGTCTGGGGCCCTCTCCAGATGTAGATACCAGTCTTGAACTTTCCAACCATAAGTATCATAAGCCAAATACAACTTTTTTCTTTAAATCACCCATCCCCAGTTATTTTATAGCAACACAAAATGAACTAAGATTTTAAGGAAGGAGGGAGAGAATTTCAACAGTGCTTCTCAGAAGGTGTTTTCCTTAGGTGTTTCAGTTGTTCTTGTGAGGAGGGTGAACAGGAGCAAATCACCTCAATGTGTGGTCCTTGGAGAACTCACAACATCAGCCTCTCTTGAGAGTTGTGAGACATGGAGAACATGGTGCCCCACAGAGACCTCCTGAGTCTGCACCTGCTTCTCCACAAGACTCCTCAGGGAATTTGAGACCTCATTGAAATGTAAGAAGGTCTAGTTTAAGCCACAATGGAAAATTTCACTTCTTCTACTTTTGAAAACAAGCCATTTTCTCCCCCAAGTTTTTCCTAGGCCACCTGGGTCTGGGGCTCAACTGTGCTGCTCACATCCAGCTGAGTTTGATTCTGGTGCTAGACCCCCTCCTGGTGTGTAAGAAATGTTTTAATAACAGATATTTTGATAGTCAACATGGGTAATTTGCTGGGGAAGGGTTGGTATCCTGGTGGCTCCTGCCTGTAATCCACACATATATTTTAGGATTGTTAGGCAACTGTTCTTGTACAAGCAACTTATCTGTAACTTGATATTGAGAAAGCTTTGTGAAAAGTCTCGTTAAAGAGCTACAAGCAGGAATGTCTTGCTATGTTTGCAGTAGGGCTTCTCTTTCATGGGCTCTCCATGGTCAAGTTTGTGAGTGTTTGACATAAGTGACTCCATTTTGGTACCAGTGTAATGGATAAATCTAAAATGCTCCATTATTTTTTTGCAACATTGCCACAAACTACCTTTAATATGTTGTCAAAACCTCAGAGGATCAGTTGTAATGTCTAACTGTTTGTCTGTGTTTATAAGCATATGCATGTGTACATTATACTTTTGACCCTCAAGCAACATCAAACTTAGAGGCACCAACCTACTGCACATTCAAAAGCTACATATACTTTCAACTTTCCAAAATGTAACTACAAATAGCCTACTGTTGTCTGGAAGTTTTACTGATAAAATAAACAGTTGATTAATAAATTGTCTCTAATTTATGTGTATTATATACTACATCATTGCATTAGAATCAGCTAGAGAAAAGAAAATGTTATCAAGAAAATCTCAAGAAAGAGAAAATATATTCACGACTCATTTAGTGGATCATCATAGAAGTCCTCAACGTCTTTTTCTTCATATTGTGTGGGCTGAGTTGGAGGAAGAAAAGGGGTTGATCTTGCTATCTAAAGGGTGGAAGAATTGGAAATTTTCATAGACTTATGCAGCTCAGACTCATGTTCCCCAAAAGTCAACTGTATATAATTTTCTGAATATTTTGATATGGGAAATAAACATTTCTGCCTGAGGAGAGACAAACCCTTTCAGATATTTTTACAAGTCATCAATTATATCACTAGAGGCTATAGTTGACCTGTAAATAACTGATGCTCTGCTCTTTTCATTGTCAATATTTCTTGTGTATTTATTTAAATTGTTTTTATTGTCATACAATCAGATTCATTAAACTTTCCTTTTGCAGCATCTATTGGGCTGTCATTCCTAATCAATGTATCTTTTATTTCAAATGTTTTAGTGGTCATTTGGAGAAATTTGATTTAGGGTCTTTTTTGTCTTCAATTTCTGCAATTAACTAACTCAATCCTCCTGAAGTAATGGCAGACAGTTACAATCACTGTATTTGTATCCTGTCTAGCAAGTCATCGTATGTGCAAATTCAGAAACTTGATGGATTGATCAAACTTTCTGTTTGTACTGACTCATATTTTCTTGCTTATCAGAAGGAATTTTAATACAATTCTGGGCATTGTGAATTTTCGTTGATTGGATACATGGTGTATTTGTATTACTCTATGTATTTTTTTTCTTCTTGCATTCAGAAAAGTTACTTGAAGACAGTCAGATTCTTTCTTACCTTGCTCTTAGTCTATCTTTGGTGGAGCAGGAGCAAATAGCAATAAACAACTAGTTCGTCCCCAGCACAGGATCAATCGCTCTGACTACTTGATTTGATATTCTCTATTAGACATTTTTATTCTGGTTGTAAGAATAATTCTCCTGATGGTTTTATGTGTGTATGCATGTTGCGTATGTTTGTGAGCCCTGCAATTGCTTTCTCAAATGCCTTTAGGAGATTCCTTTCTAAGGCTCAAGTATTTCTGTGCGCACATGAAAGTCCAGGATCTTGTCTCTGTGTAGTCCTCCTGTCTTCCATACAGTTTCCTGTAGACTGTTGGGATTTGGGGGGGGGTGAGGAAGAGGGTAGGGAAAGATCCCTGAAATCAAAGCCTGAGAGAGAAAGCTGCCTGCAGTTTGGTAATGGAATATCCTCTCTGGGAGGAAGTATGGAAGGCACAACTGGGCAACCTATAATGTGGCCCCAAGTGATGATTGACTGGGAAGCCCTTCAAGATCATCCTTCCTGAGACAGGACCTTGGCATTTTGATCTCAAACAGTTATTAGACCTGAGCTCTACTCTGAGAGAGAGAAACCCTGGTAGATGCCACCTTCTGCAGCCAATAGCAGTGCCCAGTGAGGGCACAGCTGTAAGTTCCCATGATTCCCAGTCCAGTCACAGTGGTTTGATGGTTTTGCCCTGAAGAGCAGATCTCCAGAGTTTACTAAACTGGCCTTTGGTCAATATCAGGATACTGTGGTTTAGATGGGACTACACTAGGGTAGTTCAGAGGTACATTTATGGATATTTGGGCATGAGCAGAAGAACTGGGCTTGGACAATTACCACACATATGGAAATACAGATATTATAAACACTTGACAGATATCTCCTTCTGATTGTAGGTAAATTCAGGATATTTTCTAAGTCACACTGTAGCCCAGTCAACACCAGGAGAGTCTTCACATGATAGCCTCCTAGCCACTCCTGATGTACCCTCTGCAGAGACTCCCTGGAAGTTGTTGTAAAGGGAACCTTGAGGCTCTCAGATTCAGGTGACCTGGGCCAGCCTTGCTCATGGATTTGTCAGTACTCTTATTGATGGAGCAAGAGGGTGACACTGAAGGAGGAAGGGTCTGTGTCTCACTTCCCTATCTGTCTGCTTCACTGAATATTAGTACCACTGCTGTCCCATGCCTGACAGTAGTAATCATTTTCATCTCCAGCCTGGGCCCCTCTAATGATCAGGCTACCCATGTTCCCTGATTTGGAGCCAGAAAATTGTTCAAGGATCCCTGATGGCCAGTTACTGCTAAACTAGATGACCAGCACTGGGGTCTGGCCTAGTTTCTGCTGAATACCAAATTGCATGATAGCTTCTTTTGTCATCTTCCTGGCATGTGATCCTGGCTGTTTTTCCCTAGACTACAAATGCTGAAGCCAGCTGAATCAGCTCAGAAGAAGCATGGAGCCTGCAATAGAAGGCAGAGGAAGTGAATCTCAGGATGAAAATTTCATTCCAATATCCTCACACTCTGCATCATGCCCTGTGCTGAGGTGAAGGTCAGAAAAAAACTGATCCTAGAAGGTAGCCCCTATGCAGAGAGTACAGTAAGCAGGGAAGCTGTCCTGACCATGATAGAGGCAGCCCAGAGCTCTTCTTCTGGGTCTTCAGATAGGAAAGAGATATCCATGCCCCTTTTATCCTTGAAAGGGAAGTTTCTTCATGCAAAACTACTTCCCCCTTTCTGTGGTTTTTTGGGTGGTTTCTTGGTGATGGTGGATGATATCTGGTCTGGACACTTCAAGGTGACTGTCTGAGCCCTGAGCCTGATGGCCTTAGACAGGTAATTTGTCAGGTTCATCAACAGGGCCAGGTGGATGTCATGAATGGAGAGTATTTTTCACCCCCCCCCAAAAGGGGTCTCAGAATAAACATCAGTTACACCCTTTGTACTTGAGCACCACAAGGGAACTTGGAGTTACTGTGGTCCCCAGTCAAGACTGGCTGTGCCCACTGGTGCCCTCAAGAGGAATGCCATCTTCCATGTAACTCTGGTTCATGTAGAATGACTACTTAGAAGCCTGTAGTTTATGCCAGATGCACTGGTAAGTGTTTTACAAATGTAATCTCAAGAAAAAACTTATAACATGGAATATGAGAACTAGGAACCCTATACACAAGACACAATCTTCATTAAAGAATCTATATTGGCAAGTTGAATGCTTTTCCCAAAATCCCCAGTGGATAATGAGTATAGTCAAGATTCCCTCCAAGAAACTCACCTCACTCCTGGCCTTCCAGCCCTTCCTGCCCTGCCTTCTACCTCCCGCTCCATCTACTTCCTCCCTTATCCCTAGCCTCCGGTTTCCTTTTCATCATCATTTGCTGGCACAGTCATAACAGAATACCATAGACATGGCCGCTTAAACCACAGAAACTTATTTTCTCACAGTTCTGAAGTTTGAGGCCCAAGATACAGGAGTTGAGAGCTTTGGTTTCTGCTGAGGAATCTCTCCTTGGCCTGCAGATAGCTGCCTGCTTCCTGTTCTCATGTGTTCCTTCCTCTGCATACTCACCTCTAACGTCTCATCTCTGTGAGTTCAAACATCCTCATCTTCGGAACACTCCAGTCAGATTGGATAAGGACCCACACTAATGGCTTCATTTTCACCCCATCTCCTTGATGACTCCAGACTTTGGTTCAAGCTTCCTTGTTCGTTTTTCCCTCCTTCTCTCTGATTTTATATCAAGGGGAATTTATTCCTGATCTTAAACCCCCCCAGAATTCAGCAAAAAACGAGAGAAAAAATGTAGGAGATTGTGACACAGTACTACCTTGGGCAAAACCCCAAATCCAACCAAAGTAATGATAAAAGTATGTTCTTGTTCACAGAAAGACCTCAGGCTACTACAGGAGTTAAAATATAGTGTTCCTCACAAAAAGTATGCCATTTAGGACATGTGCTAGTGGAATTTTCAAACTTCACATTATCCTCTAAAACAAGGATCTTTAAAACCACATACTATGGGCTAAACCCTAAATGTCAACTTCTTTTTTTAATGGTCCCAAGCTCATGTGTGGTCTTTATACTTTTAAATATGTACATTGTAAATGATATTGAAAATATCTGTATTATATCCTCAAAGTTGATTCTTGGCTCACAAAGCCTAACACACTTATTATGTGAACATTTAAGAAAAAATTTAACAATTACTGATAAATACAAAGCCCTGAAATATTTCAGAAAATGCTAGAAATCGAAAACAAAACTGTCACAAGATAACATTTTAATCTAACAGGTTGGCAGAAAAATCAAACAATCAGCAATATATTCTGCTCAAACATTTGTAGAAAACACTGTCAATTGGTAGTGCTGTACAGGGGATTCTGAAAATAATTGGTGAAAATAACAAACACACCTCCTTTGACACAGCAATTCAACTTCTAGAAATATTCCCAATGGTCATATACACCCATGAATCCAACAAGTCTGATGGATGATGTTCATTATAGTGTTATTTGTAAGATCCAAATCCTGATGAGGACCATTAAGGGATAATTCGTTAAAATGCACATTGGACCCACCGCAGTCTTATTATGAGTAGGGGCAGTGCCTAGAATGGAAGGACAACTAGAAATAATGCTTGTGATTGTTTTGACATGAGGACCAGGACATGGGGCTTCCTCTTTCCTATCTCCCAAGTACAATCTCATAGAAGGAGAACTTGAGGTGGGAACTTGGGCTTGTGTGATTTACAAAGAAAGCAGGATGGAGAGAGGAGTAGGGAAGGGAAGGTATAGAGGTAAAGTCAGGTGCTAGCCTGGCACTGGGGGAACTCCAGAGCAGAAATGCACCACAAGGTGTGTCCTACTTGGAGGCCAGCAAGCAAGGTTTGCGTCCTATGACCCACTCATTTATTTAGGTGGTGGTGGGATGTATCTCCCAGACACTGCTTCATGAGGTGGCTTCACTCTGAGAACCCAGAATCTACCTCCAGAGAAGGCTGAGAGATGAGTGGACCCACTGAATGGTGACTCCAAAAGCATCTGCCAGAGGACTCACTTCCTACAGTAGTGTATATCTAGTGTTCAAATTCAAATCCATCACATTGGTTATAAAAAAAAAAAGAATGTCTTTTTTTTTTCTTGTTGAGTCAGGGTCTCACTCTTTCACCAAGGCTGGATTGCAGTGCATGATCATGGCTCACCGTAGACTTGAACTGGGCTCAAATGATCCTCCTGCCTCAGCCTCCCAAGTCACTGGGACTACAGGCATGAGTCACCACTCCCAACCAATTTTTCTTATTTTGTCTCACTATGTTACCTGGGCTGGCCTTAAATTCTTGGGCTCAAGCAATTCTCCTGCATTGGCCTCCGAAGTGCTGGGTTATAGGCCTGTTCATGGCTTTGTCCACAGTCCTTCTGGGGCTGGAGGAGGAGGATGACACCAACAGAGATAGGGTTTGTGTCTCACTTCCCCATCTGTCTGTATCACTGTGGATAAATACGACTGCTGTCAAATGACTGGCAGTAATAGTCAGCCTCGTCCTCGGCCTTTGCCCCACTGATGGTCAGAATGGCTGTGTTCCCTGAATCAGAGCCAGAGAATCGCTCAGGGATCCCTGGTGGCCAGTTACTGCTATCATAGATGACCAGCACAGGGGCCTGACCTGGCTTCTGCTGGTACCAGTG